>NW_021848836.1:269514-291264 GCF_003651465.1 Formica exsecta | reverse complement strand
GGAATGGAGAATCTCGTATAACGAATATAAACCGTACGACAAGTACCGTCGTAACCTCGTAACGTGCTATCTTGGTTCCCATCATTTCCCTCTATTTCTCTCTCCTCTCGTCTACAGAGCGATTCATAGAAAACGATCGGATAAACCGATCCGCCGCGAGATGAGATGAGGGAATCCTCCGCGAGGCGAAGGTTCGGCAAAATGGCAGGTCGCCATAGTTGTAAGCGATGGCGTAGTTGGCTTCTTACCTTGACCGGCAAACAGGCGGTGATCTTTAGAAAGATCTGCCGTACGTCGCCCTCGCCTTCGAAAATCGGCACGGAGACGCGGTCCTTCACGAGACACAGCCGACACAAGTCCAGATAATCAAGGGAGGACATTTTATCCCGTAAAACGCCAGCTCGAGACGCAAAGCCGCGCCCGTGCACGCGTACGCCGTTTGCAACGAATCCGAAGAGGGGAAGCGCGCTCGTTGTCGTTCGCTACGCGTCGCTCGTTCAGCGCGCTTCGGCCCCGTCCGTCGCGTCTCGGCAGCGCTCGGGTCGCCTCGGCGAGTGTCGGGACGGCTCGGCGGCCGCGTCCGCGTACGTATCGATCGGCTTCGACCAAAGCCAACCGCCTTCACACACGACAGTCCCGGAACGATGCGAAGCTTCTTTTCTTGAATTGTATCGCAAATCGATGCCGGGACGGTGCGATTTCTTCGAAACTGCCCTCTGTCAATCGCTGAAATCGAAGATCCGACGATTTCGAATCGCGAAATATCGAGGGAGCGCGATACGCGAGAGAAAAAACTGACATTTAGAAATTATTTCGCGATTTTAATTCGAGCACGCATACACGAGCACGATTGCACGAGAGTACGGAGATCCTTTTGTAAGAGAGCAAGACTGTTTGTACGGGACTGGATCCGTAATTTCACTTTTTCTACACGCCGGATTGATTGATCGGGCAGATGGCTGGAAAAGGTCGTCCGAGTGCATGCTATGAAGTTTTCATGCTCAATTACTCCCACTTTAGTTACACGTTCAACGACGCATGATCAACCATCTAACGCGTCTATCGGCAAACAACCGAGACCGGTACGGAAAATGTTGACATGTTCATTATTTGACCGTTTAATCTGTAATGATGCAAATTATGCACATTGTATTTACTTGAGCATTTTTTTTCGCGTATAAACTATTAATCAGTCATTCGGACATTAAATTATAAAGGATTATATACAGGATATTCCAGGTCAGGTCAATGAAACTTCAGAGTCTTATAGGAAATTGAATTTGGAACAAAAATGCTCCGATAAACATAGATCCGGAAACGCTTCGTTAAAAATTTATAGCTAATAAATTCTCTGTAATTCAGTTATGATCAAAATTTATTAAGAATATTTTTATGTTTGCATTTGCGATGTACGCACTACGAATATGTAGTGTTTACACAAAGACCATCGAAAAAGGTTTTTTCAAGTTTCTGCTTTTTTCGTTGTTTTGAGCTTATTTTCTTTTGAACGCCTTATTAGAATTAAATAAAATTGATGTCATTTAGTTTGTTATTTAATTAAATTATTTTTTTAAATCATCAAAAAACGTGATTTTTCAAAGTTAATTAGCTATAATTTTTTAATAAATATTTTAATTTTAAAACTAAATTTTTTTGTTCTAAATTCAATTTCCTATAAGACCCTGCAGTTTCATTGACCTGACCTGGAACACCCTGTATAAAAAATAAGCTCGTTGTAAATGTAGGATTTTAATTAAGTGTAACAAATGTACTTATAATTGGTCTGAAGAAATTTAGAAGTGAATCAATATATAATATCAATATATAATAATCTGCAACAGATATATCTTTGAACATTTTACGTTGAAGAGAAAATTTTTTGTTCAATATCTTATTTTCAGGTAGAGCTAAATTGAAATTTATGATACGGCACTAATGTGCGAAATAAGAATAAAACAGATCAAGAAGAAAAGAAGAGATGTAATATCATATCTCTTTGTCTCTCGTTGCGACTTCAAATGCTTTCATACGAAACTCACATTGTCGTCTCGAAGAATCAAACCTTAATCTATTTTCTTTTGGTACAAAAACGATCTAAATACGGAGAGAAAGAGGGAATGACTGATGGAAATAGTTTCCACTTAAAAAAATGTAATTGTCTATAATTCATTTATCTGATTTTAGTACAATTTGTGATTCGATCATATGTGTAAAACCGACTTTATTCCATCGTAGAAAATATCAATGACCTCTGATGTTCTTTCTTACGGCCGCATTGGCTGCGTTTTTAATGATGCTGTAAATAAAAAGGCATTTCTTCTCTCCATTACATTAAACTTTTTATTATTTTTCTTCTTGTTCAATTTTTGAATTACTAATATGTTTTATTATAAATGATAAAAAAGAGAATCATATTTTTATCAATATACCTAATAATTTTCACTTCTGTTTCTTTATACAGGAAAAATTTGTATACAATCTTTATTTTAAAAAATTATATAAAATTCAAAAGATTATTGAAATACTTAATAAAATATCTCAATATACGTCTCGTAGACTACTGTAAAATTAATACCATGAAAAATTATCATTCTTACGTATCATAAAAGAGATAAACTGCCATATAAATAGGAGAAGAAAATACTGCGACTGTAGATAAAAAAAACTGCTTTATTGTGGCAGAGCACATGTATCATATTATATACCAGCATATATATATTTATATATATATATAATAGGAAGAGTCCATAATAATTTACAAATTACGATCCATTTAAATGTCGTTACACATGGCGGTGTGTGCAGGCAGGGGATTTGAGAACCGATTCCGACCAATCTCTTTTTTATTTTGTTCATACTCTCCCTCAAACTTTTAAATGTCAAACTTCGCGTCTCGATCATGAGTGGCTTCCTGAAGGCCCTTGAAGGATACGCTATTTATAATACATGAAAACAAGAGATATGTAGTCTCCTTTCTTTCAGTTATTTCATCGAAACATGTGGCCATATTTATTCGAGGAACATTGTGTATATCTTTCCTTCCATCTTACAATATTGTTATTAATATCGCAAATCATAATTTCCGCATGTATTAAAAGTCGATTGTTTTCTTTCTGTCGACACATCCTTAAAAGTATTTCTTCTTTCTTGAAAGAAATAGGCGATCAAATTCTCTATTTGTTGAATAATTCGGTCGAATAAAATTTATTGGATGCAATCTTTTTCACGATAAAATTGTTTTACATTCATCAATGTTATCGGAAGATATAGCCGATGAATTATCGTAAATAGAATAATAGAAGCATGAACTGTTATAAATTTTGATGATACAATGTCCGAATACACTTCTGCATGTACTTATTTTATATATATAAACTTTTTATTTTTTACCGCGATTTAAAAACGCGCAATTGATAAATCGATTAAGATCACGATAAAGTTGCATTATTTCGATGCTTGTAATTAATTAATTAATTAATCGACTAATTAGTTTGTTAAATTTGTAACTATGTGTACTTACATTTTACGCTATTATAATAATAGCAAAATTGCGTGAGTGTTTGAAACTTTTTTTTTTTAATTCCATATCTCTGTGATTATTTCGTAATGTAAATTTACACAGCTATTACAAGTATTATTGTTATATTTGTGTAAGATAACATTAATAGTAGACTCCTCGTGTCCGTTACCTACTTAATACAAAGTTAAAAATGCACAAAGTTTAAATCTTTCTTTAAATCTGCGAATGTGTGTGTATATATATATATATATATATATGTGTGTGTGTGTGTGTGTGTGTGTATTCCACTGAGTGTATGTACGTGCATATTTACATATGCACGTTACATGTGCACAAAGCACATGGTTGATTTACATCTGGCACTTGCCTGTGCTGTTGCTCCTCTCTAAATTTTCCGGAAACCCAAATTAAAAGAACGAATCAAGAGCTCCACAATGGTACTAATATACATTATCGCACAAACACCGCATCAATACAACTTACATGTTACGATATAGAAGTAGTAAATTATATCGTAAAACTTTTCGATCAATAAAATGATTATTACAATATTAATAGTATTTTAATACTTTTTTCATATTTTTATATTTCTATCGGCAAAATGGCAGGTCGCCATAGTTGTAAGCGATGGCGTAGTTGGCTTCTTACCTTGACCGGCAAACAGGCGGTGATCTTTAGAAAGATCTGCCGTACGTCGCCCTCGCCTTCGAAAATCGGCACGGAGACGCGGTCCTTCACGAGACACAGCCGACACAAGTCGAGATAATCAAGGGAGGACATTTTATCCCGTAAAACGCCAGCTCGAGACGCAAAGCCGCGCCCGTGCACGCGTACGCCGTTTGCAACGAATCCGAAGAGGGGAAGCGCGCTCGTTGTCGTTCGCTACGCGTCGCTCGTTCAGCGCGCTTCGGCCCCGTCCGTCGCGTCTCGGCAGCGCTCGGGTCGCCTCGGCGAGTGTCGGGACGGCTCGGCGGCCGCGTCCGCGTACGTATCGATCGGCTTCGACCAAAGCCAACCGCCTTCACACACGACAGTCCCGGAACGATGCGAAGCTTCTTTTCTTGAATTGTATCGCAAATCGATGCCGGGACGGTGCGATTTCTTCGAAACTGCCCTCTGTCAATCGCTGAAATCGAAGATCCGACGATTTCGAATCGCGAAATATCGAGGGAGCGCGATACGCGAGAGAAAAAACTGACATTTAGAAATTATTTCGCGATTTTAATTCGAGCACGCATACACGAGCACGATTGCACGAGAGTACGGAGATCCTTTTGTAAGAGAGCAAGACTGTTTGTACGGGACTGGATCCGTAATTTCACTTTTTCTACACGCCGGATTGATTGATCGGGCAGATGGCTGGAAAAGGTCGTCCGAGTGCATGCTATGAAGTTTTCATGCTCAATTACTCCCACTTTAGTTACACGTTCAACGACGCATGATCAACCATCTAACGCGTCTATCGGCAAACAACCGAGACCGGTACGGAAAATGTTGACATGTTCATTATTTGACCGTTTAATCTGTAATGATGCAAATTATGCACATTGTATTTACTTGAGCATTTTTTTTCGCGTATAAACTATTAATCAGTCATTCGGACATTAAATTATAAAGGATTATATACAGGATATTCCAGGTCAGGTCAATGAAACTTCAGAGTCTTATAGGAAATTGAATTTGGAACAAAAATGCTCCGATAAACATAGATCCGGAAACGCTTCGTTAAAAATTTATAGCTAATAAATTCTCTGTAATTCAGTTATGATCAAAATTTATTAAGAATATTTTTATGTTTGCATTTGCGATGTACGCACTACGAATATGTAGTGTTTACACAAAGACCATCGAAAAAGGTTTTTTCAAGTTTCTGCTTTTTTCGTTGTTTTGAGCTTATTTTCTTTTGAACGCCTTATTAGAATTAAATAAAATTGATGTCATTTAGTTTGTTATTTAATTAAATTATTTTTTTAAATCATCAAAAAACGTGATTTTTCAAAGTTAATTAGCTATAATTTTTTAATAAATATTTTAATTTTAAAACTAAATTTTTTTGTTCTAAATTCAATTTCCTATAAGACCCTGCAGTTTCATTGACTTGACCTGGAACACCCTGTATAAAAAATAAGCTCGTTGTAAATGTAGGATTTTAATTAAGTGTAACAAATGTACTTATAATTGGTCTGAAGAAATTTAGAAGTGAATCAATATATAATATCAATATATAATAATCTGCAACAGATATATCTTTGAACATTTTACGTTGAAGAGAAAATTTTTTGTTCAATATCTTATTTTCAGGTAGAGCTAAATTGAAATTTATGATACGGCACTAATGTGCGAAATAAGAATAAAACAGATCAAGAAGAAAAGAAGAGATGTAATATCATATCTCTTTGTCTCTCGTTGCGACTTCAAATGCTTTCATACGAAACTCACATTGTCATCTCGAAGAATCAAACCTTAATCTATTTTCTTTTGGTACAAAAACGATCTAAATACGGAGAGAAAGAGGGAATGACTGATGGAAATAGTTTCCACTTAAAAAAATGTAATTGTCTATAATTCATTTATCTGATTTTAGTACAATTTGTGATTCGATCATATGTGTAAAACCGACTTTATTCCATCGTAGAAAATATCAATGACCTCTGATGTTCTTTCTTACGGCCGCATTGGCTGCGTTTTTAATGATGCTGTAAATAAAAAGGCATTTCTTCTCTCCATTACATTAAACTTTTTATTATTTTTCTTCTTGTTCAATTTTTGAATTACTAATATGTTTTATTATAAATGATAAAAAAGAGAATCATATTTTTATCAATATACCTAATAATTTTCACTTCTGTTTCTTTATACAGGAAAAATTTGTATACAATCTTTATTTTAAAAAATTATATAAAATTCAAAAGATTATTGAAATACTTAATAAAATATCTCAATATACGTCTCGTAGACTACTGTAAAATTAATACCATGAAAAATTATCATTCTTACGTATCATAAAAGAGATAAACTGCCATATAAATAGGAGAAGAAAATACTGCGACTGTAGATAAAAAAAACTGCTTTATTGTGGCAGAGCACATGTATCATATTATATACCAGCATATATATATTTATATATATATATAATAGGAAGAGTCCATAATAATTTACAAATTACGATCCATTTAAATGTCGTTACACATGGCGGTGTGTGCAGGCAGGGGATTTGAGAACCGATTCCGACCAATCTCTTTTTTATTTTGTTCATACTCTCCCTCAAACTTTTAAATGTCAAACTTCGCGTCTCGATCATGAGTGGCTTCCTGAAGGCCCTTGAAGGATACGCTATTTATAATACATGAAAACAAGAGATATGTAGTCTCCTTTCTTTCAGTTATTTCATCGAAACATGTGGCCATATTTATTCGAGGAACATTGTGTATATCTTTCCTTCCATCTTACAATATTGTTATTAATATCGCAAATCATAATTTCCGCATGTATTAAAAGTCGATTGTTTTCTTTCTGTCGACACATCCTTAAAAGTATTTCTTCTTTCTTGAAAGAAATAGGCGATCAAATTCTCTATTTGTTGAATAATTCGGTCGAATAAAATTTATTGGATGCAATCTTTTTCACGATAAAATTGTTTTACATTCATCAATGTTATCGGAAGATATAGCCGATGAATTATCGTAAATAGAATAATAGAAGCATGAACTGTTATAAATTTTGATGATACAATGTCCGAATACACTTCTGCATGTACTTATTTTATATATATAAACTTTTTATTTTTTACCGCGATTTAAAAACGCGCAATTGATAAATCGATTAAGATCACGATAAAGTTGCATTATTTCGATGCTTGTAATTAATTAATTAATTAATCGACTAATTAGTTTGTTAAATTTGTAACTATGTGTACTTACATTTTACGCTATTATAATAATAGCAAAATTGCGTGAGTGTTTGAAACTTTTTTTTTTTAATTCCATATCTCTGTGATTATTTCGTAATGTAAATTTACACAGCTATTACAAGTATTATTGTTATATTTGTGTAAGATAACATTAATAGTAGACTCCTCGTGTCCGTTACCTACTTAATACAAAGTTAAAAATGCACAAAGTTTAAATCTTTCTTTAAATCTGCGAATGTGTGTGTATATATATATATATATATATATGTGTGTGTGTGTGTGTGTGTGTGTATTCCACTGAGTGTATGTACGTGCATATTTACATATGCACGTTACATGTGCACAAAGCACATGGTTGATTTACATCTGGCACTTGCCTGTGCTGTTGCTCCTCTCTAAATTTTCCGGAAACCCAAATTAAAAGAACGAATCAAGAGCTCCACAATGGTACTAATATACATTATCGCACAAACACCGCATCAATACAACTTACATGTTACGATATAGAAGTAGTAAATTATATCGTAAAACTTTTCGATCAATAAAATGATTATTACAATATTAATAGTATTTTAATACTTTTTTTTCATATTTTTATATTTCTAACACATGAGACGTTCTTTTAATTTCAGGTATCCTAATATTTGGAAGGCCGCTGATGTATAATTTCCATAATTTTCAAACCAATTTTTAAACTAAGGACTATAGCCTATCTAATAGAACTAATGAAATAAGCATCATGTCCAAAATAAACATTCTTGCATTTTTATTCAGAATAAAAGAATATTTTAGACACATATGTACTTGTTTTACAATTACTCTTTCCACACAATTATGTGTGACAGCAATCCATGATGCTGTCGTACAATTTCTAAATTAAAAACATTGGTCACGAAAAAAAATATGCAAGAAGTTCTCAGACATCTCTTATTATGTTCTAATTAATTAGACTATAGACCGAAAATGATCTTATATCATCAATATTGGGATTAACTAAGTTAGCGTTGGTCGTAAAATCGTTGATAGTTTTAGCATATTTAATACACTTCACGCTGTATCGATGAAACTTGTTTAGGAAGCTGAACGACAAAACATCAATTGGGAAAGGCATGGAAGTGAACGTAATCCTATAGCAATTTCAACAAAGCGTATGTCTCATTCTATATTGTACAATTTCCTCGTATGTAAGAAGTGTCACGTATGCTTCGATCTACTTCGACAACGTTTCAGCCACTATATCTTTCCCATGTATAGGATGTGTCACTTGAAATATTAATAATAAAAAAAAATTAATTTCTTTTTTATATAAAGATTATGCTACAGATAAAGAAATTATAAGTAATAATCCTGGTGGAACATTTAATATAATTATAAACTCCATTATAGGTGACTGTCGTTAAATGATCGTCGAAGATCGTCAAATTAGATGCGAAGCAAAGCGTCCCAAGTGTATTCTTTTTAGACAGAAATGCTTTATATATATTACAATATTATCATACAGTTAATAAAAATTTTTTTGCAGCGAGCAACGTCGCGTTTTCACAATTTACAATTATTATCAATAGAAACTTCTCATATTCAGTTTTATGGCCATTTATACTATAATAATGCACGAAATTATATATTTCTGCTTCATTCTTAGTACGATGCGTCAATCGAAAGTAATCTCTTCACAAAAATAGGGAAATTGCATATAAATGTATTATCCTACAAATTTGTGAACTATTTGCCATGTTGCTCTGTACTATTATTAATTGTTTGTCGATATTCAAGATTCTAATATATAACAATAAAATGTTTCACTTAAAACAAAATTTGTGTTAATGTTTAAATATATTTTATTAGCACTTTTTCTCTCTCATACTTTTCTCTTATCAAAGTAATACAAGTAATTGGCAATTTAAACATGTGCAAGAAAATTATAGCACTGCGATATAATTACAGTGACATTATATTTGGATATTTTTTTTCGAACGTTGCCTTCACGTCAAACAATACATCATTTCATCCTGCATTTTAGCTAAATCGATGTGAACACAGTTCATTAAAAATTTTTTATTTCGCGAAATGTTTAATATATAGATAAATATAAGAAATGTTCTCTTAGTAGCAAAATCATATTCTTTCAGATATCAAATTTTCGCAATAAGCATATCTTAAGGAGAGAGAAATAACTTTATAGATTATTAGAAGAGATACTAGATCAATCACGTAAGTATAGAATATAATAAATCAAATCATACTATTATTACTAATTAAGTTATATTCCGATGAGATATATTATATATAGCAATTTTTTTTGTCACCTATTTAATAACTAAGATCAAAGCAAACGAGAAATCGTCTTTTGTTCAGCTAATTCTATAGCTTCGATTATTATAAGCTCAATTACTTGTTTTTATAGAATGTTACAATAAATATAAAATATTATATGAAAGTGTATATAATCCTTGTATTATCTTAAGATGCTATATAATGTTCACCTGAGAATTAAAAAAATTGTGTATATATACCCGATTATTCAAAATTTTATTACGTTACGTGAAGACTATCGCAAAGTTTGATATATAATAAACTACGAGTTTTAAGAACAAATGTGTGACGAACGTTGATCGTTTTAAATTGTAAAATACCTTTATGTTGTTTTAAAAAGGTTTATGATCGTTACTGCTATTTAGCTTAAACGAGTTGAAATGATGCGTCAAGGAGGGTGAATCAAATAAAAGTTACATCGACCATCGATTAATACAAGATGCATGGCTAATTATGTGTTCACTTAATTTATTTTCGTTAAGTTAATTTTTCTCTTATTACCCTCCTTATCTCATAAAAATCCTTTACGATCTACGCGATCGCATTATTTGTTACTACCTATAATATATTACAGACTTAATTCGCCGTAATTAATATTAATGAACGGGAGTAAATTCTAGCGGTTCTTTATCATCTTTTCTTTTTTTTTCTCGTAGAGTAAGATATTTATAAGTGAAATGCGCAACCGATAAACGGTCAACAAGTACGGCTGTTTCATCGTAATTATGCTTGCTGTCATAAAGGAAAATAACTATATATTAAATTGTAAACGAGCGTTTGATGTATATACTATACGTACAGGATGTTCCAGATCAAGTCAATGACACTTCAGGGTCTTATAGAAAATTGAATTTGAAACAAAAAAGTTCGCATAAACATAGGTCCGGAAAAAGTCTTCGTTAAAAAGTTATAGCTAATAAACTTCAATAAATCACATTTCTTTGATGATTTTTAAAAAGAACTTCAAAAAAAAAATAACTTCATTCATTTGAAAAAAGTAACAAAATAAATCTGATAAGTAATCAAATAACAAACTAAATTACACCAATTTCATTTAATTCTGATAAGACGTTCAAAAGAAAATAAGTTCAAAACAACGAAAAAAAGCAGAAACTTGAAAGAACCATCTTTCGATGATCTTTGTATAAATATTCATAGTGCAAACATTGCGAATGCAAACATAAAAATGTTCTTAAATTTTGATCATAACTAATTACTTACAGAGAGTTTATTAGCTATAACTTTTTAACGAAGCGTTTCTGGATCTATGTTTATAGGAACTCTTTTGTTGCAAATTCAATTTTCTACAAGACTCTGAAGTTTCATTGACCTAACTTGAAATACTGACCTGTATATATGTATATAGATATATCATATTGATTGAAATCAAAAACTCATGCAAGAGAGATTGCGCATCGCAGCTCCTTAATCCGATGATCATATCCGTATAATATTATAAATTACATTTGGTCGTGATGTGTGAATGTTTTCAAATTGTCGATGTGTGTGATCTAAATATTTGATTTCCTGAAAATCTTATATCTCATAATATACATGCAAACACACACATGGTTCACGCATTTGACTCGAATGACAAAAGACATTTCCACGAGAAAATTGCCGTACCCGTCGGCGTTTTCTTGTGTAGACCATCGATTGGATAAAGAAACGTCTTCTATTTATGCTACTTATACATGTGCAATCCAATATACGTCTTAAAAATATCCGAATAGGTTCTACTTTTCTCGATCAAAAGGCAAGAGAATTGTTCCGCTCGTGTTCATCCTATAGTATGATAACGCATCTATCGGGAATACGTACTTCTTGTTTCGATGGATTGACTCTTCGTAGGTAAATTGTAAACGATCAATTCGGGGAAGCAAATTCGTCAATTTTTCTCGCATACACATCATTGCATAATGTCATCGGCCGAGCGCTTGTGTTTGAGGAGATCTACGGCAGCTAAAATCTACAAAATCTATGTAGCTGTGGCCACTTCGACAATCTCAATCTGTACTTAAATAATAATAAATGGAGAGTCTCGAAATTTTTTTTTTTTTTTGGGGGGGGATATATATATCACGTATTTCGCGAACCCGCATGATAATAATGTGACGTATCTTACAAGTATGTATTATACACATTTCTCCGTAAGATCGGAACGCTTCGTGTGTATCGTATACCTAAAATCGTAGTTTCTCTCTATACTTTATATTATATACAAATTGTAAAATGTCTTCTCTTAATTGGAAAAAGTCGTGTCGGTTTGTGTATATCATCCCTTGGTGTGTATCTATTTATTTCTTTAATAATACTTCTCTCTCTCCCATGAGAACGAGAACGTAAGAGAGGTGTATATATATATATTTAGCGTTTGTATCGACGCATTCTTATATTTTTGCACACAGACGCATTTCCACGTGCACACCAACTCATTCGCTCACGATATCGCTTTAGCATGCGTGCCTCGCATTCGCTCCCTTTCGTCCTTGCCATTCGCACTTTATTTTTTCGTATCTCTCGACTGCAAGATACACGATCACCTCCGCACACAGCCTTTTGTACGCGCACAACTTTTCAAGGTCTGCCCACTGCCTAATCGCACTTGCGACGTGATTTCACAACTCTCATTCTACTGTATTTTTTAAAGAGACGACTAAACATACTGCAAAAATATTAAAAAACGAGTTTGCGAGGATTGTATCGCTGAATATTTCAAATCATAATTAATATTCAAAATGTGTGAGCTATAAGATATATTCAGCATTAACATTTTTTCAAAATGCAATCGAGATTTTTAATAGGAAAGGATCAATTTCAACTTGATAAAAAAAAAATCGTAAATAAAAGAGAATATGCGAGAACTTGTGCATTAAATTTTATGGCAAATACATTATTCCAATATATATGTGTTATTTCTTAAGAAAATTATTTCGGCAATAATGGATCAAAAATAACTTATTAGCTACAGGCTAAAAATAACCTACCTGGCTATAAATTTATCACACGTCGCACTTGATGATGTCAGCGAACGACACAGCCATTTATTATGAATATCAGAACGGAAAAAATTTCGTCTCAATCTCTCGAGGATCAATTCTCATTTCTTACTCGTCGATTCTCACTCCTTACTCGGTAGCGCATACGTGTTAGAAATTCATTATCGTTGAGTATTATCCTAATATCCTCGGTTATGCGAACGTGAATAAACTTGAACGACAACGGTGTAGATCGCGAGAGAGTGGAAGAATTATTCACCGCATATGTCGCGTTACGAATCGGGAAAGACAAACATTTTCATTGAGGAGCAATCCCGGTGCCGTTTGCTACCCCATTTAGCTCGATTCGGATTGAACAACTCGAGTCGAGTAGTCCCGGCGATTCAACTTCGAATCACAATCCAATCTCTTAGCTATCTATACGAGACCCTACTCTCGTTCGACGAGAGCGGAACACGGGACAAGGAAAGAGAGAAAGAGCTAAAGAGGAAGAAAATAAGGGAGAGAGAGAGAGAGAGAGAGAGAAAGAGAGATAAAGATAGAGCGAGAGGAAGAGAACTCGTGGCGGTGATGATAGCGCGTCTCGACGACGATTAAAATTCGTTGAAGTCGGCGGCCCTGCCGGGCAAAAAATCTCTCTCCTCAGACGGACACTCGCCGCGGCTGCTCGTGGTAGTAATGCTCTTGCTCCAAGAGTACCACGCTCCTCGCGGCGGAGCAACGTCAGATGCTGGCGCGGTGCTGATACAGCGGCGGCAATTCCAGCGGCATGAGCGACGGCGAGTGCAGCTCGCTGCATTGCACATTCAACGCCGACAGCTGTTGCATCGGCAGCAAGTGCGAGATCTTGCCGGGCGAGCGACGCACCGTGAAACGCGGTCTCCGCCGCTTTCTCTGGAAGCCGCTGCAGCGGCAGCTGCACACCGACGCCTCATCGTCGAACGACAAAACGTTACCGTGATTGCCGATCTGGCCGGATAATATCGAGCCGTTCGCCGTTATCACGTCGCCTTCGAGACGTACCGCGCCCTGGGCCGCCTGCGGTGCAAGAATATTCATTTTTGACAATGCGTGTACTGAGAGTGAAAGGGAATTAATAAAAATTTGACTCAATAATGCATGCATAATATCTGCTACTTTAGACTATTTTTATACTGTCTTACAAAAATGCTATTTTAATTCGTACATATCTGTTTGTATGTATTGCATATATGTATAATAATAAAGCAATGCGAAAAATTCATATGTATTAATATACTATGTTTCGTAAAGTAGTGTCCACAGAGGAAAGAATTTTAAAGAACGCTACCTTACAATACAAATTATTGGTCTAACTGATAAAACACACATCCACTAAAAACTAAATATATATAATATACTTAAACGTTTATTTATTCAGCATATTTTAAATATGCGGCAAAAATATGGACCAATGTATCTTATTAGATGAAAATGAGTTATATACCTGTAACGCTTCGGCCTCGTCTCGTCTTTCATCCTCCGTATTCATGGTCACGAATCTCAGAACCAGCAAATTAAGTGAAGCCGCCACGATCGCCAAACCAAAGAGAATAAATATTAGAGCGAACATCACATACTCGGGCTTCTTGTTGAGTGCGTTGTCCTTTTGCAGCGCGACCATATCGCCGAAACCAATTGTCGTCAGAGTAATAAAGCAATAGTAAATAGAATCGAAGTAGGACCATCCCTCATATCTGGAGAATGCGGCAGCACCGCCAGCGATGGTCAAGCAAGATAACGTCGTTACCACGCAGATGAGATTTATCTCCGAGGCCTGCAATACAAATTCACAAATTCGTTTTTTCAAGAAAAACTATTGTCAAGAAAGCGCATCAGAAAATATAAAGTATACATCATAAATAAATAAATTACAAAATGATCCAAGCACAATTTAATCCTCGGACTCAAGAGAGGAACTTTCCGGTAGACCTAATATTTGGTGTCTCGAAGAAAATTTATCAGCTTGTATTATTTAAGCAATTTTTGAAATAGAAGAAATAATATAAAAATACGTAAAGGATCGTTACAGAATAATGTTATGACAGCTTAAATTAAAAAAAAAAATAAAACTATATTTTACAGAAAAATCAAGGAAACAACATATATAGTGTTGTCACGTTATTAGATAATTATTTGATATTATATATATAAGTTTGCATTGTTTTTATGAGATATACTATGTTTTTATGAGATATACTATGTTTTTAAATACAAAGTATAACTCTAAACGTAGTTAATAAAAATATATTCGATACGTTCATGTTATATTTACAAATTCAGAAAATATTTCATATAATAATCTGCTTAAAATTCTCTAACAATAAATAGCTATCTATGATTGTTTCCGAAACATATTATCGCAATTTTGCTATTCTGTTGTTTTATGAATAGCTATTTATTATTATTTTAAATACATATTTTTCGTTCAATTAAATTTTAATTTGCGTAAATTTAATTCGGAAATTTTCAGAACAATTTTAATCACATGTCTCATATACTCGCCGGCTTAAGATTGAATGTGTGCGTTCGTTTGCAGTTTCACGGATTCTGTTTGAATTATACGTGAAATGTCTGACGACGAGCATAGTTCGACTAAGCTATTGTTACCTGGACGTCCTTACAGTTTAGAAGCTGCTTTACACTCCGTATCACGACAGATGAGAATTTATTCAAGCGTTCTCCTATGCTCTGGAACATTACGAGTCCTAATGGGATACCGATAATTGCATAGCACATTGTGAATAGTTTGCCGTATATAGTATTCGGCGTCGAATGTCCGTAACCTGAAAAATGTAACGTGAAATAAGACTTCTGACAAATCTTATTATCATTGTTTTTTTAGGAACGATCAAAGAGAATGATATTTCGAATCGAGAATGCAATCCAATGTTTTACGCAAAATTCTAAAATGTACATATAATGTTATTAAACATATGTAAATATATTCTCTCTGTGACGATAAAACGATTAAACCGATTAAAATTACAATACTGTGGCTTAAACATCAAATTTCTGTGACTAATGAATATATCTCCGACGACCCATTTATGTCGCTTGAACAATTGATTATCGGTTTATCACCACTTTCAGTTTCAAAATCAAAGTTAACAAAAAATCAAAAAATTAAAGTATCAAGAAACTCATAAAATCTAAAATTATTTCGATAACATTAAAAATGAGTGAAAATAATGTAAAAAGCTTTAAATTTTTCTTGGTTTTTTTTTATATTATATACACACACGCATATAAAATAAATATAATTGTTTAAAGAGAGATTCAAAAATTAAAAAGATTTAAAATATTATATATATCAAATAATATGAAATTGCTCTTTTTGCAAACTATCATATTCGAATATCCTTCCGCGCTCACGGGATATTAAATAGGTTTGTGATGGCAATGGGAAGTAATTCAGCAGTGATTGAATACAGTAGTGGTAATAAATTTGGTTCGAGTAACTGACGATATTCAAGGCAATAACTTCGCGATATGTACCTATCGTGGTGAGGACCGTTGTAGCGTAATAAAATGCGCCGGCGAACTTCCACTGTTGGCCAGCTTTGTGAGGTTCCGTCTTCAGCACCACTGTTTCCATGATCTTGAAGTCGTCCTCGCTTATATTATATTTTCGTATGACCATCTTTTCAAGGTCTGCAATTAAGTAGAATAAAAGTACAGCGATTAGTTTGTTATATCTTGCAATCCAACAAAAATCTCTAAATGCTCTTGTACGTTATCAGTGTTTCCAATTGAGAGAGTGAATATTATGAAGCTAAATAAAAGATGATTAATGACTTTTGAACTTTCCCGAGAGTATACCTTCATATCTAACGAAAGATCCCTACATCAAAATGACAAAAATTTGATATCTTTAATGAAATTGTATGTCAGGTACGCTCTCCCTCGAACAAAGGCCAAGACTTGTCTTTGTAAAAAGAAGAAGAAAAGAAGAGATATAAGACGCGAGAATCACCACTCTACTCGGCTCCCTTCAAGATTTATAAGACTTGCGGGAGACATTTATTTATCAACGAGACAATACATAGTCGTTATGTTGTAAAGAGATCGTTCCTCTTCAACGATAGTGCAATGACTTTCTTATATTGAGTGCCTCTCTTCATAGCATATATAGCTCATACAAATATCAGTCTTTCCACAATTACACATTGTATTTCTTAGTATTATCTAATATCGCTTGTACATGTGTAGAATTTCTTACTATATGGCTAACAAGTGATCTTCACAAAAAGCAGTAAAAAACTTTTATCCCAGACAATACAAATAGCTAATAATGTTGTAAGAACGTCTAAGAAATACTCCAATCTTTCTGACGTCCTTAGAAGTTTTCAGACATTTTTTTCTAGATTTTTGTTTCCTTTAAAATCTGTTCACTCACAATCAGTGAAGTTTTATCAAAACAAGAATAAAAGAGAATGTAGAAATTATAAAATACGTATAATAAATTAAAAACAAAAACAAATCAAAATTAAGAAAACTTATATATAAAATATCTTCTTCTAAAAGATTAGTTTTAAATTAATTTTTTTGCATTATTACTTTTTTCGACATTAAATGTTATTAAAACAGAATCGAATTATTGATAAAAACGGTGTAAATCCAATTTTAAAATCATGCTGAAAACACAATGCAACACATTCTGAGATGTTTGCAAAGTACAAGCAAATCAATCATTTACCATCTAATGCTTCCTTGCGTGATTTCTCCGTCTCGGACTCGAGCACGTCGAAGATTGCAGCACCGACGAGGAGATAGGTAAGCGTGAAGACGATTAATGATAAAGTCCGGACGTTTTGCTTCTTCATTCTCTAGTGAGCCACATGCTCACTAGCAGGGCCCCGGCCCTAATTACTTGCATCGCTCAATGAGGTACGACTTGCGTCATCGGGTCCATGACGAACCCTCTCTTCCGCTCGGTGACACTTGACGGGGGCCCCTCTATGCCCTATCTCTATGCTACAGACCTGGCACGCGATTCCTTGTTTTCAGGATATCTCCTTCCTTGCAGTAGCCTTCATGCAGTCGTTTCCGTTCATCTGAAAGTACATATCATATTCCTACATATCTGACTATAGTTTAAGATATAAAAAGATAAGTAAAAGCATTGCAATATACAGCAATTTATATTAATAAATCGAATTAAAAATAAATCTCTCTGATAAAATAAGAAGCAACCGAGATAGTAATTGGAGCATTGAATCGATTTTATGATATCCGAAAGAGAACCAATGATACGAACGAAATTTACGAGTCCCCGCTGCAGCAATACGTTGCGTTATTTTTAAAGATATGGGTCATTTAAGAAAGCCCATGAAGACTGAAATCGATTTCACATTTCAATCTCTTCCTCATTTTCGGAATCTTTCTGCTAGCTTGAAATTAAGATGTACGACACGAAAAGATATAATCGTTTTAGCGACTAAGCGAGGTGGCCTGTTTTAAAATCCCCCTTTTTTCCTCGTCGATGAAGCGAGACGAAGCTATTTTCACGATGAGGATTAACTGAGCAAAAAATCTGCTGATTTAGAAGGGGGCTCACCTGCAGCCTGTTCCGGGTTTTCCTTTAGGTACGACGAAGAGTTGAGCAGAATGATATGGCAGTGCTTTCGCTGCTCCCACTGCCACGTTCCCTCCATTCCTCAGCTTAGCACCCCCGTTTTCAGAGCCGACTAAAAAAAAAAAAAGATGAAATTTTAATGAGCAACGAAGCACATTTTGCTGGAAAATTATATCCTATAATATATTCGGAAAACAATAGCAGATAGAATTTATTTTGCCGGTATCCCCAATATCGTTTTTCATTTAAAATAAAATAATCCGAATATATTATATGTTTTCCTCTATCGAAAAGTCGAAGCAGTACAACAATACAAATTATGTTGAATCAAATTGTTTTATGCAAAGGCGATAAGAATACTCGAATAAAATGAAAGATATATTGTATATATATATAAGTTAAATATGATTTAACTTAAAAAAAAAATTTGTAAAGAAAACTTATAATAATTGGCATCGAAGATAAAATTTTATTATATCAAGATAGATAAATATATAGATACGTAAATATAAGTAATATACATATATAATACCAACAATGTTAACTCATTATCGCTTTCGCAACTTATTGCATGAGAGTTTGTATGAACATAAACAGATATAGCGCTCCATGTCGACTGTCATGTTGTACTTGTCAGTTGACGTGTACATTATACTTCACTTTGCAGTTTCGCGTATCCTGGATACAATTAGTCACGATCATTTACGTAACTGTAGTTCAAAATATCAAGTGGAATGAATTTCATTTACAGATAAAACATTGCCAAACGATAATTTGGAAAGACCGATTAAAAAATTACATTTATTAAAATTCTTTTTATGATTATAATTTTAATTTTATATACAATTGCAATACAAATATAATCTTCTCTTATAGTTTTTTTATACTTTGTCATATTTGCTTCGTCGTATTTTTCTTCTACGCATTTATAATGCGTAGAAGAAATTATTGTAATTAAATATAATATAATAAAACAAAGAATAGCAAATCCCTCCTCCCCGAAAAAAAGAAAAGATCAATAACAAAATAAAAAAATAAATATTGTATTCAAAAATATAAATGCAGTTAAAATAGATTTAGAATCTAAGAGTGTCAAACTAGCCTTTGGCAAAATTAGTTAATCGATTCTAATTAAACGTTTTATTATTCATTGACTTGCTAATTATCTTTAATTAAATGTTCAAGAAAGCGAAATTGTTCAATCCATGTTAAGATTAATGAATAGCAAGCAATATTCTTATGCTGCGAAAAAATTGATAATAATGCATAAAAATTTTCCTTCTCAATCCGTACATTTTATCAGAGGGTAGTGACCTCTTTACATATACCTGCGGTGTGCGTTGTTTTTTTATAGTTTTATTGCAAGATATTCAATATTAATTGCAAATGATTGATTTTCATATTATATGCATTCTTTATATCGGCATAGTATCGAGGATTATATGAACACATACATATATGTAGCAAAACAATTTAAACCGTGAATACGAGAAGTAACATTTCTATCGCAGATTACAATCGGTGAGCTGAAATATTAATGCACCATGCATTTATTCATGAAACTGGAAACACAATCGACGAAAAAGATATGTATTTGTAGTATTCAAAATTAAATTCACCAAAATCACATATATAACAATTTCAATCGCTACTTCAATATTGCCTACATGGCGTTATCCTAAATTTTGGAATGACCTTTCTTTCAGCGGAATATTTCACGATAATTCAGCTTACATATGTGTTTCCCAAAAAAAAAAGAAAAACAAGGATAAGCCATTTCGTTATATTAAATATGTAAAATGTGCTAAATATACATATATGCGTGCATATGCGTATGCGTACAAATGCGTACTTATTTTCATTGTATTCGCAGCTTTATATGTATACATGTGCGTTCGCGTTTTCTCGACAATCACATAAAGATAATATGATTTACTTTGTAAGCATAATTTTGCAGTCATGTATCTAATTCCATTGCGAATTAACTTCTTTCTTTGATGGGACTTGCATGTTCAATAAACTGCCAGTTAGCAATGCTTATCTCATAAAAATGTTATAATAATTTTTAATTAAACTTTTATAATTAAAATATTTTCTTTGCCTCTCTAATCAATGCTTTTAGAGATAGGATAATCGGATATCCTTTTATATATTATACATATGTATAATATGAATTTTTAATTTATTATGTTGAAAATATAATATATTTCGCATTTAGCGTCTATTAATTGCACGCATAAAATTTTCAAATTTGTAAATATAATCTTTGATGATCTCTAAAAAAAAGAAACTATATATTATAACTTAATATATAATTGAGATCATAATCCTAACTTATATAAATTCAGATTCAAAGGAATTATATATATACACAGAAATTCATAAAATAAGTTTGATAAAAGCAAACCATCAAAAAAATTCATATTTATAAATAAAATTCATATTTATAAATAATTCGTACATAATAAAAAAAATGTCAAAAGCTAAGGGAGGCAGGAAAAGAGAGAAGACAACAGAAAAAGAGATAAGGAGAAACGAAGAGAGTGAGGAGAAAGCGAAAGGGAAACTTTGCGAGACAGAATATCTGGCAGGGAAATTCGAGGTTCCTCATCATGCAGCCAATTCCAGATAAGCTCTGGCAATTCTGAAAGCAACGAGTCTAGCAACGTCGAGTCAAATCAAATCCTCTCAAATCCTCTCTCTCTCTCTCTCCCTCTTCATCTTTTTGCCTCTCGTTTAAATTAACGTTTGCGCGATAGCCGGTTAGATTGGCGTTAGATTGGATATGCTTGTGTTTTATTAAATTTATGATAAATTGCTTCCGAAATTCTCATTCGTGATGCGGACGATATTAAGAAACGAGAAAAGGAAAAGAAAGAGAAGGAGAAAACCATCCTCGCGTACTTAACCCGTGAAAGAGAGGCCGCAAAAATCCCTTCGTAAATCAAGATAACGATCGTGATTAGAATCGCGGGGTTTTCTTTCACAAGGGGAAGAATCTGCTGAATACATTTAAAACTGATGCTTCCGATATGCAGTATTAGCGACGGTAATGATCGATGAATGCATAAATCTGTCATTCTAAAGAGAGTGATCGGCATTTACACCTAATCCGGATGTGTTCGAATATTCCGTTTTTGTTGCTGTCGAACGGAGACTAAGTTGAATCCGTTTAGTCAAGATATTTAAATAAGCCATTCCTTGTCCAAAAAGAAAAAATAATACTAAATAATAATTTACATAATGTTTCAACTAGTGTTTGCTGAATTGCACGATAATAAATCAAGATCTAAAAATATTGAAATGACTTTTTCAAACATATTTAAAGAATTGTACATACATATATAACTTATTTCTAGCAATAAATATTTAAGAATCATAATAGCCTGTCTTAAGATTAAAAACTATATAT
>NW_021848836.1:263389-269263 GCF_003651465.1 Formica exsecta | reverse complement strand
ATAATAAACTCTGATTATATTATATTTTCGAAATTCATTTGTGTATCGATATAAAATAGTAAAGAATAAAAAACTACAAAATAATTTAAACTGATAGCTTTAATTAAAATGAAAAAACTCCTAAGTGAAAGAACTAGGATGTGAAATGCCTCTTCTCTAAAAATATGAAATATTATGATAGATGTTTTCGAGAATGCAAAGATAATTTTCATGCCTGCACAATTGTTATTATTTAGCGATGTAAGAGAAAGATGAATGTACTTTTCGCAAGACAAATATATATCCATTGCCAACCTAATCGAGAAGGTCAAGGACTGCAACCTTTAAAGGAAAACATGTTGCAATTCTGCGCTATCCATTCATTGTCTCACGATATCGGATCTTCATTGTTATACCTTTGAATAGGTCACGAGTTTAATAACACCAGTTAGCGCCGTACTGTCCACGATATGAATACCGATTATTGTGTGCTCGATCCTAAAGGATTGTTGCGATAGTAGCTTATTTGCTCCACTGAATTAACGAGATAGCCATGGCGTTATCTAAAGAACCATGTAGTGATCGCTTACGTGACTTACGCTTTCTTCGGAGATAAAGCATTTTCCCAAAAGCATATTAACCGGTGCATAAATCTTCAAATCTTCGTTACGATTTCATAATTATATTTGTTTAATATGAGAATTGTGAAATGTTTTATTTCGCAGTAATAGAGAGCTCTGTTTCTAGCTGATTTTAATATGAATTTCAAAATTAAACTGTATGCAGTTTATTATCGAACAATTAAATCATTTTTTGTATACAATATTATATCTGTTAAAAATTATAATAAAATATTTTAGAGAGAGATTAAAATCACAAATGAAAAAAAAAACTAGA
The DNA here is from genome assembly GCF_003651465.1 of Formica exsecta. Lineage (NCBI taxonomy): Eukaryota > Metazoa > Arthropoda > Insecta > Hymenoptera > Formicidae > Formica > Formica exsecta. The sequence continues at coordinate 268,387 of NW_021848836.1, read as the reverse complement.
TATTTTACCTTAGCAGTTTCTATATGATTTCTATTTTAAAAAAGTAATGTATATTTTCGTATATAAGTTTCCTCTCATATATTTTCGCGAATAAAACCTAGAAATCTATTAAGAGTAAATATACAGATATACTGATGGAATGTGCCTTGTAAATAATTATAGACTCGGTCAAGATATACAGCGGATTATAAGGGTCAACCATATTTTATGTTCCCATAGCAGGGACTTAGAACGAAAATCATCTTACTGTCACGAGTATCGCGGAATCTTTGGACATGTTTGTGCCATGTGATTGCGACGCATTTATCTCCATATGAAATCGTAAAGTTCACGTGTGGTCATTTTTCCCACGGGTGCTTATGTTAGCCAAGGTTGGAGTTGCCTTTGATGGTATATTCTCGCGGCCTATCATTTCATAAATCGAACTTTTATAAAATGCAAAGCACACAACAAGTTATGTTGCTTGATTTTATGTTTACTTATAACAATATTCTGGTCATAATAGAATAGAATTGGAATTTATGATTATTTCTATATTTCTTAGTCGTTTCTATATTTCTTCTTCGTATATAATAATATTACTTATATTCAAAATAATATGCATCAAAAGTACTCCAAAAGTATACGTATATATATATATATAAAATGTTCTCCCTTCTTGAATACCTCCTCATCTTTCCCCATATAAAAAGTTCAACAAAATTTAAAATAAAAAAAAGATTTTATCTCTATTTCTACTAGTTTTTGAACTATAACGTTTTCTGAAACACACAAACATACACATACACATAAAATTCTGCTAAAATAATAAATAACATAGAAAAAATTTCATATAATTAAAAATAATAATAAATTCTACAAAAAAATTAAATTTACATAAGCGATTTAGAAAAAAAAAGAATTTAAAAAATATGATTATTAATTAAAAGAGAATAAATAAGGCTGCACATTCTTTGAAAATATAAAAATTACTTATAATGTGTGTCTCTAATAAATTCTAATTCAGAATAGAACGGCTCATAGCTCATTTCATAAAAATTTGACTTAAATGATTAAAATACATTTAAAAGATATAAAAAATGTTCAGTATTTATTGTGATTGTCCTATCTTCTCTAAATCCGGTGATTTGCAGAATCTTAAAACTTTCAAAAACTTCGGAGATACAAGCAATAGTTTAAAATAAAGAATTCATACATCTCGACGGATTTATAACGCAGCTTGTATCTCGAAACGCACTATAAAAACTGAAGCAATCACAACCTGATCTGCAATATAATATGCAAATGATATGTGTGCAATATTATTTGATAAAATTGCAGTGCGCGCAATCTTCCTATGTGGAATTCTGTGCAATTTCTTGAATTCCAAGAAATACGGCAGGATTGCCCGATGTAATATCGAAATTGCGATGAGTTGCAGCAATCGATTGCGCGGAAATAGAACCCGCTTCTAATTCGTGCAATTCTCGCCAGCGTAACAGCTGATTTTTCCCGTAACTTTTGCAGATGTACAAATAGAGAGATTTCGTGCCCCTTGGCCTTCAATATTCGAATACATCGATTAATGAAACCTATACAATATATGCACAATTAATCGAGGTCCCCACATTATCGTCGAAATAGATATAATACAATACGGATATTAAATTCTATTAAAACTGTTACATTTTTTGCGTAACTATTAATTGTGTAAGAGAGAAAAAAAATCAAATGTCACAAAGCAATAAACTTTACCATTAAATCATTAATTTCTTATTTTAAGAAATCATTATAATTATGCAGTAAAGATTTCTAAACTGATAGCTGTCATATAATTTAACGATAATTATATAACCCAAAAATATCATAAATATAATTGTAATTTTAAACAACAATAATTTTCTAGGCATAACCAAAGAAAGTATCTTTCGAATCTTCATATTTGGTAAAAATCTTTCTCTAAAGTTTATATATATGTGTGTAATCATATGTATACGATACGTGTATATATATGTAATAATTTTTAAAAATATCTAATATACATACCCCCCTCTCTCTCTCTCTCTCTCTCATATACTTTTTTATGAAATATGAAAATTTCAAAGAATATATTTCTATCGATTTTGTAGATACATCATACAGGTTTTATGGTAGCAAATGCAAAAGTCATTCCCTTAGGTCATGCACCCCGAGTAATTTCGCGGGCTATTCCGCCGGTATCATCGGCGTTATGTTCCTCGACAGCTACAAAACTTTTGCGAAACTTCCGTAATGGAACGAGGTCGCGAAGAAGATGAAACTCACGCTTCTCACCATGAATCCTCTCCTCCTGCCTTTACCACTCAAGTTTTTCTCTCGCGCCCCGACGCCTTTCGAGGCATAATAGTACAACCGCTTGCGAACTCCTTTTCAATTCAATTACATTAAAGGACATCAAGGATCTTTCTCCTCTCCTGGATACCGAGACGATGTTTTTCACTTCACCTACGCCAATACAGCTGCTCACCTTTTTTTCTCCCTTTTTTTTTTTGTTTTCATACCTCGCTACCTTTTAAAGTTTTACCGAGTAAATCCACGATGTATCGCGTCAATAAGTCACATACAATACTTTTCAATTAAAAAACTTTTTTATTATTCAAAGCTTATGACATTTCAAAAGGAAATATATGATTTCGATGATTAAATGTCATAAGTTTCCAACTGACAATAATTCAATAATATTTCGTTGCAAAATCATATTTGCAAAATTTATATTTTTCTTGTTTAAATATGGAAAATATTAGAAATTTTAAATTACTAGTTGTATATATGACATGCAACTCCTTAATTGTCAATTTGACAAGATTTCCTCTTAAATGGAAAGAATGTCGGATTAATATTACTTTCTACTACTGTTATCGATTATTTTTCTAAATTAGAATCCATTTTCGCACAAAATTATCTATCATATATTATATAATAGATAAATTTGCGAAAATCGGCTAGTTATTATTATAACTTGTATTATACCAGCTTTAAGCAATGCAATAAAGTGCTATTTATAAAAATAACGATACAGCACTATAATTTCAATCGACTTCTTGCGTGCATATAACTCTTTTGTCGCGAGAGATATTCTTAGGATCTTGGGCTCCCTCAAATACGCGTGGTATTATCGATACAAAGAAGCAGACAGGGTTGAAATAACCCCTGTAAACAGCCCGACTGAGTGCAAAAACCACATAGCGTCGCTTAAACGCTTGGAAATTCCATGCGTCATCCAATGCGAATTATATACGTATGTCTTTTTGTCGTCACTAGGAAAAGCGAGCACAATTTCGGAGAAAGGGTTACTAACCCCTTATACAGTAGTGGGAGGCACTTTAGTCCCTTCTAGGTCGAATGGTGGACCAGTCGAATGATTAATGAGCAAACACTGAAAAAAGAGCTTTCATCCATCTCTTGTCCCCTTATCCTTCCACACTGTCCCCCTATCTTTTTTTTTCCCCTCTTTCCTTCCTCTACTGTTTCCCGAAAAAGAGCTTTCATCCATCTCTTGTCCCCTTATCCTTCCACACTGTCCCCCTATCTTTTTTTTCCCCCCTCTTTCCTTCCTCTACTGTTTCCCATCTCATGCCTCACGTTTGCCCAAGGACACACGACCGCTGAAGAACAGCAAAGAACAAAAATGGCGAGGGACGGATAGACAGATTTATCGTGGGATATCATTTGCAGGGTGCGCTTGACAAATTTTGGATTCCCTTAACCGTTTGAGTTCATTCTCCCTTTTCCCTTCATTCCCCGCGAACGTCTCCACGACGTTCATCCCTGTAGGTGATGGATAGCAGCCGTGAGAAAATAAAAAAGTCGTTTTTGATTTATCGCCAACCGATCATCGTGTTATCTTTGAAAGGAGCATATATCATGTATACACGGAATAACAAAGTTCCAAAGTATCATTCTCAAATTATCTCGCTGCAAAGGGATCATGTATAATCGCGCGTACGTTAATTATAGCGCAATTTGGTAATTGCTTCAATTAATAACATAATATGTTAACATCCCAAACTGCTAAAATAAAGATTTAAGATGTGAAATAGATTGCCACAAACATTATTCTTTTACTAATTATTTAAGCATTTATTATTTGAAGTCTGTATATTTAATATGGAAACTTTAGTTTTGAAATCATATTTTTTTTGCGAACAATCACTCCAAAGTAAAAATAATCAGAGAACAAAAGGATAAAATTCTTGCTTTGTTAAAAAAAAATCCATATATTGATTTAATGACATAGACTATTATTTTTTCGAACACAATAAACTTGTACTCTTTTATGGTGAAATCCTTTAGAAAAATGTCATCATTAGTAAAAGAAATTAAAACGCAATATATATAGAAAAGATATTACTATATCATATTTATTGTTAGTACAAATGGTCATAACCAGCGCTGTCTTTATAAAAAGCTTTGAATTGCAGCAAGAATATATAAATGAAAGGATTCTCCCTAAACTTGTAATTTTTCCGCATAATTTCAGATACGTAATCAAATATGGGCACTTTACATTTGTTGATTTTAATTATTGTCGAATTAACGTTATAGGTTTTATCATCTTTGTACTTTTTACTGGTTAATAATAATTTGTAGTTAAAAAATAATTTTAATGTACCAAATATCTTTTTGTTACAAATCTTTTTTTAATGATAAATACGTAATTGCTCCCCATGATCGTGCCATACCGAATAAGAATTTAATTACTCGGAATGCGTTTGAAAAACTAGAAAAAGCGCATTCAAAGCCTAGCACCGCCCAATGCTCGTTTTCTGCGAGACAGTCCATTAAATCGCGAAAGAAAGGGATAATTTTGCGACTGCGATATTTCGTTAGCCTAATAGCTTGAACATGGTCTCTGACCTGGCAGATCTCACTCACACATTTATACATAAAGCGCCAATTTACAAACAGAAAAAAATAAAAAGATGAAGAAAGAGAGCATTCGTATAAAAAAAAGAAAAAAGGTTTATCCATATATATATA
>NW_021848836.1:262156-262918 GCF_003651465.1 Formica exsecta | reverse complement strand
TATATGTATGTATATATAAGCATTGGTAGAATATATACACATATATAAAAGCGCTACTTATATTTTGCAAAGTATAACTTTCAATTAAATCATACGAAATTATTAAAATAACACCCAAAATCTTATTTTCTAAAAAAATCTATATAAGAAATTCTTAAGACACGCGCAAAGAAAATAACATTAGCGAAAAGAATTAAAGTAATACAGTCCATCAATTATTATAAATCAAAAACCAAATTACTTATCCATGAATTATGAATTTTTGTTGCGATTTTATGTCACTTTTAAAAAACCGTAATATATTTTTCTTGTCCATTTATTTGCCTGTTATCTACATTTCATAATAGTATCGACTTCTCGTAATTATTGCCATGTCAATATATATATCCACTCTGATTTTAGCATTCTTTTCTTTGATATATCTTTAGTTCTATTTTGCTACTAACCGCTATTTTAACCGTCAGGCGACATGACCAACTGCACTACATATATGTGTTGGAACGGTATAGCTACTTATTAATGGGAAGACTTGTTGCTCCCCCTCCCCCCTCACATCACTACAGTGAGCAGTTCCGTTATATTTTGCATAGTTGTCCTCCTCTGAATTTGAAGTGATTCATATGTATTTCTCAGAAATATGCGCGTTGTGACAAAGATTCAGAATTAAAATAAACTCGCACAATTAACTCGGTCTATGTTATTTCGATACGGTAAAAAAATAGAATCAATATTATAAGATATTTAAAAATAAAAAATATATTT
>NW_021848836.1:259848-260769 GCF_003651465.1 Formica exsecta | reverse complement strand
ATTTAGCAATAAAATAATAACATATATTTATAAGTATTAAGAAAGAGAGAGAGAACTCTTATTTAAAAATTTTATATAAATTTGAAAAAGACTATCCCATTTTTCTATTACTACATTACATTTTTATATTGCATATTTTTATTGTAATACGTTGTATAATACGTTTCGTATAAAAAAATAACTGAAACTGGAATTTTTTTAAATACTTAGTGAACTTAATTTTAAAGAGAACGTTTCTTAAAGAAGCAAATGAGTGTCATTCCTTTTTACTCAAGTATTATCGCGACTAGAATTGTCTGCCGGTGCCAGTACATTTTATGTATGTTGGCTGCAACAAAGCCGAATGTATTTTTCATGAAGCCGCAATAAAACTTGCAGCGACGAAAGCCAATAACAGTAAACCAGTGGCTTATGTAAGGTATATTCATATATTCTCGCAAAGTAAATGATTCCGCCACATCCTTTCCATTATGACGCGCAAAAATTAACGAACAATTTACATTTAATTAATTTAATGATTAATGTACTTTAATTAATTAACTGCAAAAGGTTATGGCACATTTTAGCTTTAATGCGCAACAAGTTGCGTGCATTGAAAATGTGTTTACAGGTTGATTACATTAATAACATGCTGTTTCGTTTTTTATTATCTTAAAATCATCGTATATTATGATGAATATCTTGTTGGCAGTCATTCCCTTAATAATTCTGTTTAATGGACACAACATTATTTATAACTCTTAACATATACAAATTGCTGTAAAAAATGTGAAACATGATAAAGTAATATCTTTAAAAAAGAGTTGAGATATTTTTCAATAAAAATTTAACCAAACGTGTTTAAAGGAAGATTTAAAATTTTAACAAAACTAAATTATTTTACATTAAAAATTAAAAATATATACATATATATTTAAAATT
>NW_021848836.1:241825-259694 GCF_003651465.1 Formica exsecta | reverse complement strand
ATATATATTTAAATTATTTTAAAAATATTAAAAAAAACCAGATTATATCCTCCAATATGTCTGATGTAAACACATCAATTCTAAATGTGATGACATTGATTTATCATTTTTCTACAATACATTTTAATTATACTGATAGCAGTATAATATAATTATAGTGATATATAATCACATATTTTTTGCACAACTGAAACTTTATGAGACGTAAAAAAAAAAAATTGATTGATGCCATTTTTATTTATAGTTATCAACTTAAAAAAAAGCAATCGACATGTTCACAAGAATATAAGTAAAATACAATTTAAAATAATAACTTCGTAACTTTGTAACATCTTGATAACTATCTTAATATAATGTTTTACGATGTAGAAGAGAGAAAAAACGAATTGGGAGGTAATTAGCCGTTCGAGATTTTTTGCGAATGACAGAGGCAAGGAGATTTTTTCGGGTGCGAGAAAAAACGGCAGAGAGAGAAAGCGAAAAGTACGACTGCGGGATAATTGGAAATGATTCATCGACCGACCCAACAGCAATGCAGCGTATTAATCTAAAATGGAACCGATCTGAATTATTTCCGTTCTATTACCGACGAGATAATTGTGACTTGGCGAGACCGCTAGACGCGCAGACGGCGATTCAAACGAGCGGCCGTCGTTAATCTCATCATAGTACGTCGCGAATCTATATCTGTTAACGAGATCTTTCAAAATTAATCTTGAATTTGCACGTTTTCGAGATTGATGAATGCTACCCGGGAAATGTAAAGATAAATTGAAATAAGCCAATCCAGTCTTATTATTCTGTAATAAAATCATACAAGATTTTTAATAAACGCAGTAAAAATAAGTACAAATTTTTGGATACCTATAAATCATATTATTATGTTGTATATCTCGTATTAAATTTATTTACTTCTAATATAATGTTATTTTCATATCATTACGAATATCAAGTAATATTTAAAAACCTGAATCTATATATTTTTATTGCATATTTAGTATTAAACGCACAACCTTATTTTTATCTCTTATTTCCATTAAAGGCCTCTTGTATCAAGCAAAATAAAATTGATAATCAGACAGGCCAATTTAACATGAAATATACGCTAAGATTGCGTGTGTATTAGCACGTTTTTTCTTATCGTTAAAAATGCCCTCGTTGGTAGTAGATAATGTTTCGTCGGTCGTATCGTCATGTCGAAACGATAATAATGGCTTACGTTGCATAATCAGAAGAGTTAAACAGCAACCGTCGAGGCGTGAGAACGAGACGATCGAGATGGCGGCATCAAGACGCCCTGGAAAGTATATGCGTGACTGAAAATACCGAAAACATTCTCGAGAATGGCATTAAGGATAGCTTTTCGCTCAATCTTTCCCTCCTTTACCGAGCAAATTCATCCTGAAAAATTATTATAGTGTCAATTATATTTCAAATATAAATTCTCCGATAAATGTGCAATCAATTTTTGCTCAGCGAGTAACCTAATTATGAAGATACTTAACATTAAAAATTAGCTATAAAATGTATACGTTGAAATATGTAACATATCGAGATTGCTGATTTTTTGTACAAGTAAAAATTTCTTTTTATAGAAAAACATTTTTTGCATGTATTCCACGCAGTTTCTCATCTTGACGTTAAACCTTTTCAAGAAAGTACAAACTAAATAATAAAATAAAGGTATAAAAGATCGTATTAATCGAAAATTTACCATAGATAAATATTGAAACTTATCCTCAATTAAATAAATTTTATTGACATATATTTTCTCCTTCATCGCTAATTCTTGAAAACACTGTTAATCGTTTGTAACACTTTTCAACAATACTGACATATCTATGTATATTGAAACAATCATTATCTTTCTAGATTTGTGGAGCATGGAATTGGGAAAAGATAGCGAATTAAAATCCTCCTGAGGTAAAATTAGAGAACTATAAATAAATACGCGATAACGCGAGATTATTTGTGTATCCTGTTTATTTAAATATTTATTATTTAAATAAGTGAAAAATAAGTGCTTTCAGTTTATTTATTTATTTACTTATTTATTCATGTTGTCACTTCCTTAACAACAGGAATGTAAATATAAACTAAAGTAAACAAGATACAATAATCCCACGTTGCCGCATATTTATTTACAATCCTCGAATTTTACTTCAGGAGGATATCAACTTACTCTTTTTTCTTAATTCCATGTTCTACAATTTTTACTTTTCGATAAACCTAATAATTTTGATGTTTTAAGTTTTTTGAAAATTTCTATTATTTCTGTTTTTGCGATTTTCTTCAAAACGAAGCAAAGACGAGCAAATCTCTAAAGGATTTTTTTTTTCTTGTTATTAGTTTATTAATTCCTCACACGCTCCAAAAGTTTTGATATTTAATTTCGGGACACCCTGTATATACCAATATACATGTGTATATTTATATGAGAAAAAAAATTAATATACACATATATATATATATATATATATATTTTTCTCATATAAATATACACACACATGTATACATGTATATTGGTATATATCGATTGGGGTAAAGGGATGAAGGGTGAGAGAAGCAGGCGCCATGGCGTCCTTCTTGCAACCTCTCCAGACAACAACGACCCCGAATATAACTCCGCCGATATGGAACTAATGAACCAATTACACATAATAGGAGCGCCGCCTTCGAGGAACGATTGTCTCGGCTTTCTCGGTTGCTTCAAGGACTCTCGCTATGCAAACAATGCCTACGATGGGGAACGTTGCAACGGCCTGCAGTCGATTGGTATCAAATCTCGCTTTTAATTGGAGTTGAGCACCATCGTGTGAGCACGATCGCGTAGAGTAAAAAAGCGGTATTACCTATATGCGATGCAGGATGGCATTATGTTAGAAATTAATTGAGATGGAAAATACGTTGAGAATTTTCCGATGGAGCCAAAGTATAATGTAATCGCATAATTAAACTATATTAAAAATTGGGATATTACTTCGTATAATAAAGAATAAAAATTATTCAATGTAAAAACTAACACATTTTTAGTTACAAAAGAAATTATCAAAAGAAAGATTTTGTTATGCACGTAACAAGATAGTAAAATAAATTACTTATTATAAAAATGTAATTAGAAACAAAAAAAAAGATATTTGTTTAAGTTTCATAAAATATGTCGGTAACAACTTTTAAATAAAATCAAACAATATATTATTCTTGATTGTAATACAAACTGCAATAAAATTTTTACAATAAAAATTACAGTAAAAATGAAAATAATAAAAAAACATAAATACAAAATACAAAAAGATCCCTGATTTTGGTTATTAATATATCTAGTCTTGTTACGTTTTTTTCTTATTGGTATATCTCTTTATCTCGGTAACTCTAAATTTATATATATATATATACAAATTCTCTAAAATAGTTTTATTTACATCTAAATTATAAAATGCGTATATGCGTGTATACATTTCTTTATTTGGCTGAAATTTAACTTGATTATTGCCTATACTAAATTATCCCAGATTTAAGTTAACGCCTAGGGGAAACGGATTAACGTAAGAATATAGCAATATTCTCGACGCTCAGTAAATCGGATCTCGTGATGGAAAATTCGTGTTTCGGCTATCCATCGTCATTCATCACTTACGATCCTTACATTAATTACTGATGCAGACTCGTTTGAATTCTACGAGCTGAGCTTCTCACAGCTCGTAGAATCCCAACACGGCTTTAACGATTCGTACAATTTCTTTTTATTTAAACTCGGTCGTCACGTCATAGCATTAATTGGTACTTACGCGAAGAGAGGGAAGAATCCATCAACCGAAAGAGAAGAATTTTAAGAGCTTGTCGTAAGTAGGGCGAAAAATGGAATAAATTATACACAAGCAATACACACACGCACGCACACAAACATATAGAAAGTTCCAATGGATGGATCTCTCCCTCGCATATAGCAAAGCACGAGAGCGGATTCATCAAAATATATATATCAATTTCACGCACACAAAGTCAAAGCACGAGGGATTCGAGGGTGCGTCGTTACGTTTTATGTCTATGACGTTTCGGAAGAGTTTCTGATAAAAAATGACACGCGTGCTTGTATGTCTATATTTCTGGCAGGGACATCTGAATGGATAAAATATATTAATGTACAGACATACACATTGGTGGTTTCTCTCTCACGACCGCAATATAAGAGACTATATTATTAGTCTCATTAATCAGTGAATTTGCGCTGGATTCCAAATCCTGATCCTGATTAATATTAACTGAGAATTTCTCAAATTTTCGTTGGAATTCGATTATTTATTATTAGTTCCAACAATCTAAAATACTGCTTAAAAAGAATTCTGTACGTAATATAATTTCTAATAATAAAGTAAACACAATAGTGTTCAAGTAGAAATAGCGCTTATTGTTAGAATAAAAATACCTCGTAAGAAATCAGCCATATTAAAACACAGTATTATAATTAGAAAAAAATAGAAATTGTTAAAAAAAAAAAAAAAACAAATGTCACATGTTTGAGAATATTTTCTAATAAAATGCAATAATAGAATCGATTTGTTTTTAAATAAGCAATTTATATTTCTCAAAAAAGATTATATTTAATTATTATTCAAAAAAATATTATTACTATTACTATATATTTTTTATATTATTTATGCAAACTGTAGAAAATCAAGATTTGTTCCTCCTCGAGTGTGCAAACACATTTTATCGCATCTTATCTTAGGTTTACCAAGCACTTCAAAAGACTTTAGCTTGAAAAGGATACTTTTCCAGATACATGTTTATTTAGGCTTTAACATTTTGATGCGTAGAATTCACTCGAATATGATGTTCATGACGCCAATGTTCAATGTTTTATCTATTATGTTTGTATGGATAGACTCCTTTTATTAAAGACTGAATTATATATAAAGTGCTTAAACCAATATATTCAACGCAAACTTTAACTTTCTCCGTCATATAACAAGAAACATGCTCCTATCATTAGTGCACCTTTTAATAGCGAATTATCACTATCACAATATTTATTCTGCGATAAATGTTAGTCTATGATCACTTGTAACTCTTATACACATTTAAAAATTAACTTACTTTATTAAATTACATTATAAAATTACTATCTCATATATATAATATCCAAATAATCGCAAAAACAGCTTTATAATAATTGTCAATATCTCTGTTTGTTTCTCCATTAATTGTTCGATTTCTATTTTAACCTAGATGTAAGATCAAAATATGTATATAATTCCAATGAATTTATTTTTGTTCTCAAATTAGAAATAATAAAATATCACAAATTATAAAAACAAACGTTAATCGAAGATAGAGCTAAACACACATAGTTAAGTGATCAAGAACGAATCATGGAATAATCTGACAAAGATGAAAATACGAAAGTAAAACAAACAATTTTCTTTACATTACTGAAATAATATACCAGGCAGCATTATTATAATTTTTCTTATCATTATCAATTTTTACAGTGAGATCATATTAATACCTGATATTTACGCTCAAGAGTGGGATCCACTCTGTTTAATGAGGTTTTGGAATTATCTCCATTGAGGACGGTGAGTCAATCGGGGTCTTAAACGCTCCTTCATGTAGTCCTATGGAAGGGAGGATATATTTAGGATATTGCCTCGTGACCACGCAGGCTGCAGCTACTCTCCGAAATTAGTAATCAAGTTCCATTCCGATAAAACATTTAAGCTCGGCTTATTCTGTGTGATGCTTCGTGCTTCTCGAATATGCACTGTACATGAGATTATGAGACTATCGGTCTCATTAAAAATCTACATATACAGGGTGTCCCAGAATTAGACCGACAAACTTCAGATGGTTATAAAGGACATCAAAACAAGCCAATTTTGTCAATAAAACCGTGTCCGCAAATGAGCCATTTTGGTACTAGAGAATCAAAGACTAACAAAGGCAAAAATCTTTGAAAAAAATTTTTTCAAAATTTTATTAATGTGGTGTTATTAAATAGAAAAGTTTTTGCCATGAAACTTTTGTATAAAACATTTTTTGATATCTTGAATAATTTTCGAGATATATCAAGAAAAGCAAAAAATCGCTCTACATATGAGGAGTGATTTCACCTCTTAGAATTGTTTTTGGGCCGCAACTGGAAATTTCTAAATTCACCTATTTACCCCTCCCCCCTCCCCCTATATGTGTGTAAAGTTTCAAAATCAGAATTTTCGAGTCCGCGAGTCTCTTATTAATTTTTGATTCTCTAATGCCAAAACGGATCATTAGCGGACACGAGTTTTTTGGCAAAATTAGCTTGTTTTGGTGTTCTTTATAACCACCTGAAGTTTCTCGATTTAATTCTGGGACATCCTGTACATCGCGTAACAGATGATACGAACGATAATATTTCTTTTAATAATTTGAATAGTCAAAGACTTATAGCAGTTTGTAATAATTCATATTTTATATGATATGTAACGCATCATATAGATAGAAAACAGATAAGAGTTTGACATATTCTTATCGTAAAAAAATTTCTGGTACAATTAGTATAACGATTCTGGAACGATAAAGTTAAATGTATTCAAGAAATGTATAAAAAAAATATATATATAATAATATAATTCTATAAATTGTTTTAATGAATAATTTATATCAATATCCTGCATTTAGCAATAAATGTGACAATTTAATTCTCAATAGGAAGTAATATTATCCGAGATCTTCATATAAAGCGAATATAATATCGCACAATTCCATTTAATAAATCTAAATGTGGAACATTGATACATTGATATATATCAATATCACGCATGTTTTGCATCCCGCGTTTCTATTTAGCTATCCTTTTCTTTTAATGTATAATAATATCAAAATATATCAATACAACATTCATAAATGAAAATACTAATTAAAGAGTAATTAAAGAGTATATAAATCGCCTTGAAGTACTGCTAAAACACGTATTGAAATATGTAATACTATACACTAAGCTAATAAATCGTATAATGCATATCGTCGTGTATGTGTGATTGATGCAATAATTGCATTATCTTTTCATTGTGCTTAAAATGCAACATTGAATATTAATTCTGAATAGATAATCAAAGATATGTGATGACATATCAATTCTTTAAGAAAAAAAATCTGTTATTACCGAGATATCTTATGTTCTCGATATGATGTGCGTGTAATCTGTGTAACTAATATTTTGAGATAATAATAATTCGCGAAGAAGTATGCTTCGTCATTGGCAGACTATTAAGACTGCACTGTCTTCTTACACTAAAATAATATCGTTCCCGTTTCACTGATTTATACAACTTTGCTCAAGAAGTTCAACTCCGAGAAGTTTGTACTAAATAATTCCGCTGAGTGTTGATTTAATTCAATCCCATCGCGCACCGCTTAAGTACATTCGAGACGAATGTATACGCACATATATATGTAAATACAGACACACACACACACACACACATACACACGTGTATATAGACATATACACACATAATCATATAATATGTATGTACACGCGTACAATATACATGGTACTCAATGTCCCATGGCGCGGCGTTTTAGGATCCTGTGGCGCGTACCAGGACGAAGGATGACAAGGCGTCGCGGGGTAGTTGGAAGAGGGTGGCTCAGGAGGCCGTGGCCCATTTTCACGCAATGACGTCAAGCCGTATATCCCCGCGTACGTCACTGGATTCGGTAAATGAAGTTTTAGCAGCTATGGGGCACCGCGTCCACTGCACCCGAAGTTTATGCTGCATGCGCACATTTCTAGTATACAGATATATATGAGCACTGAGAGAATACGATAACTGTCGCTTTCAAAAAATAAGAACATATAACACATCATAATCTTTAATTATTATTTTTTTATATATATACTAAAGCTATTATTCATTTTTGAACCATTAATTTTTTTTTTCATTAATCTTAATACACGCATATATACATATTTATTTCATCATTAACTTAAAACATAACATTTTCTACATAAAATAAAGAGCATTTAAAAATTAATTTGTATTGCTATGTTTCAAATAAAGCAAATCAAGAAATTGGGTCAACAATATATATATTTGGGATTTAAGTCCCTTAATCCTTGAAAGGTTTAAGTCCTTTGAATTTCTAAATGGATGATAATTAATATCTGATAGATAAATGTATATTATCAAAATAATATTTTCATTTAGCAAGAGAATTGACTTCAACAGTTTTCGTTTTAATTTACTATATCCATTGTACATCTACTTTCTATGTATAGTCTAATCGTACCGATACATTAGCGATCGAAAATAGGTGCAGTGGTCGCTGCGGAAATGTTCCAGGAGTTTCTCGACAGAAGTGGTGTAATATAGATAGATGTTCATTGATGTTCCGGGATAGTGTCCTTTCAAACGTTAAACACAGGTTTAGTAACACGGAACGAAAAGTTAAGAAATATCGTGCAATAATACGTACAAGAAAAAGAATAATGAAAAGAAAAGAAAAGAAATGTTATCTAAGGAAACGTCATTAAAAAGTAGCGTCACTTTATTTTCTAGAAAATCTCTGGTGTCCCGAGAGATGTTAGCTTTAAATTCAAATGACATAAAATTTGTAGTTTCTAAATGGGTTATAAATATTATAAACATGCTACAAAATATTTCTTTCTGGGATTAATTTTAAACCCATACAATTGAATATAATTAATGTTTCTTTATTTATTTTGATCTGAAAAATAAATCTTATTTCTATCACATATATGTTTATGTGTTTATAAAATTCTTAGTAAGCGAGCATCTAATTGTAAGTAGAATTCTTGCAATGACCATTTTCATATTGATCACATTATTTTAAATACTCAACAATCTGCTCGACTATGATCCTCTCTCTAAGACTTTAGAAACGATGTGCAAAAAAAGAAATAGATCAATAATGCTATACATGCTGGTAAAATGTGAACTTTAAGTTTTGTGAGAAATACGCAGATGTGTTCAATTTCCGCGATTAAAAATAAATACGTACTATTAAAGCCTTAAATGCATAATGCATTTCACGTCTCATGAGAGGCTTATCGATGTGCATAACCGTCTTTCTTTCAAATATAGATTATTTTTCAAACATGCATATATACATATAAATATACGTATATAATATGTATAAAAAAATATATGACGAGTAATCATTTTCTTGAATAATATTCAAATAAAAAATTCATATCAAAATTTTTTATTTTTTTCGTCTTTGCTATAACTCTTGCATCTTTTACTAACTCTTATCGCATCTTATATAATTCTCAATTTTTATTCTAAAAACCTTGTTCTTTTCAATTAACGTATAATTTTATTTTTTATAATAATGCAAGAACATTCATGTAAGAGACACATATTTAAGATTATTTAGAAAATATACTTTGTCATAATAAAACATTCTAAGATAAATCATATGTTTGTTCCAATACATGTTCAAGATTAGATGTATTTATATCACACATATAATGTGTATTAATATGATTAAGATTTTTGAACAAGATAGAGTGGTTAAGAGATCTTTAAATAAATAAAAATTGCTATAGAAAAGCACATAAAAAATAAATAATATATATCTTATAAAAACCTTTGTCATAAACTTCTGTCAAATTATCAATCATTAATTGTGTTTGAACGAGCAAATAAATAATGCTATGTGTGCAACTAGCAAGATAAATACACCGTCAACAGTGCATCGATAATTTATGGATTGAATAATATTGAAATCACGCTTTTCTACACTCAAAAACATATGTTGGTTATAGGACCGATGTGGTTCGATAGCGATAAGCGAATTGTCCGCTGAATTTTAATTAAAACGCAACACATCCCGTAACGACATTAGCGTTTAGCGCGCAGTCGTTTTGATACACGATGTTTGAGGTGCACAAATTGAATTCATGCAATACTCAACTATAGATAGTACACAATTCAATATTCTTTGTCAAAAATTAAAACAAATTAAAAAAAAAAGTCAAAACATTTTCAAGCTAAGATTAATGAAAAAAACAAATTTTTTTTAGGGACACACATATTATAAAACTTTATTTTTATTAATTTCAAATATATATATATACGTTCGTATATTGTATTTAGTACTATATGTTTCAATAAATTCCCTTAACACGAGGAAAAGCAAATTAATTATTAATTAAATTTTTAAAGAAAAGATATCATTTAACAATTTTTGATAAGAAATATCACTCAGTTCAACAAATACGTTTAGTACAACAATAACTCATTTTACATGACGCACGCCTACAGCGCTCAAAAACCCTATGAAAATTGCAATAAAATGACTGCACAAATTGTGCAGGTGTTGTAAATAAATAAATTCAACGAACGAAGCGCGGATTGATTGCTTGAAAAAAGTGGATCGCGCTGATTGCAGTCATGTCGCAGCTTCGCGCAGTATCGCGAACAAATTCAATGGAAAGGCGTTCATATATAACTAGGACAGAGAATTTTATATTCAAGTCTTTATATCCTTTCGTATCTTCTTATCAATGTATTTATATATCTCATGATGAGTTGTGAATGTTAATAAGAACTTTGTGGGAAACTGATTCTTTCACTATATCTCGCTCTCAGGTCTATTAATCTAAAAATATATAATGTTAAACGTGGTTTGCATACAATCTAAAAATTAAAATAAATATCATAATTATAATAATACTTTTTTTATAAAGTAATATAACTAGCTAGGTAAACTTACCTGACGGTTAAAAGTACACTAATGTATGCTTTTAACCGTCAGGTAAGTTTACCTAGAGGTTGGAACAATCCGGCCTTAAAGTAAAAAGACAATTCTATTTTGTTGCAGATATATGTATTCTAGCATTTGAAAACAATACAATTTGTTTCAGTTTACTGTGACTTTTCTATGTGAAGATACATCGAGCGATGGCGAAGGAACTAAGGTCGTTGAAAAGTCCATTGTCGAGCTTGTACCGTGACGCACAACAAATAAAGAACAGCTGAATCATGCTCCGTAGTAACACCTACGCGCGTACTATAACTTACAGTGAAACCTCTTCGAATTATGAATGAGTTACTCGCCGAAAACTTTAGGACATTATAACTTGGCAAAGAATTGATATAGCAATATAAAATAAGAATGTTTGAGATCGATAAATTAGTGAATTATTAATCTGAAAGCGCTATTACATGATTAAAATTATTATATCAAAATGTCATTTATTAATCTATCAGCATAAATTAATCAAAAACTTGTTTCACAGATACGGAAAAGAAATGACGAAAGAACAGAACTATTTATCATCTTATTAAATAGACACAAGGTAAATAATAAGTCCATTATTTAATTTAAAAAATACTATCCTTAAAAAAATATTATCCTTCCAATTAATCTATAATTTTCCGTGTACAATATGCACTTCGTTAGAAATATGAATTGTTATTCAAATTAGAATTATAAATTGTATATATATAGTATATTTAGGATTTATCTAATAAAGCTATTAAAAAATTAAAAATCCCTATCTTTTTAATCACTTAAATAAAGAGTTAATAATGTAATCATAGTTAAAGTTATCATTTTCTCAATTCTGTAATTATTTTGCTTTTCAACGCACAACTTGCATCTCTATATATCCTGCTATTGCTATATATCCTCGTTGCAATTGCAACTGCTGTTGCCGACATCGAGACTGGGAAAGCCTCGGGGCAAAACTAATGAGCCGCGTAGTAAATAGAAACGATTTTCAGAGCCTAATTTAGCGGCTGTGGATGATAGCCGCGGTAACGCATAAAAATGAGAAGGCACACGTAGGAGATGAGGTTCGATGGTGTGATAACGTAGCCGCATTGCGGCACACGACCACCATGCTTCCGAGCTGGCTACATCGCCGAAGCGGCCGTATAGACCTCCTGCGCGCTCGAGTCTTCCCCAGTTGCACTAATACTACTACCATCGCAGCACGCTGATACATCTCTGGACATCTGCCTCGAGATCTACTCTATATGTGCGAAACGTACTGTAATCAGTAAGGTAGGATTGATATTTCGCATTAAAAATACATTCTGCAAGACGGATCTCTCGATGATGAAATCTCGTTTATTCACGGCATCAAGGAGCCAGCTTCATAATACGAAAGATATATATATATATATATGAGAGAATTTCTTTTCAGATTTAAAAACCCACTTCACAATTCTGATTTTATTAAGAACGCGGAAGCGAAGCTCGGGTTCCTCTTCGGACCGAAACAAAAGAGGGGAACGAGAAAAGGGATAAATGAAAGAATAGCGGTCGGCATTATGATAATTAAAACGGAAAATTATGAGACGTAAATCGAGAGAACTGGCGGTTCGTCGATGACCATGCCATATTTTTCCGCGTGCGAAAACCTTTGCAATGCGTGACATAATTGCGTCCGGAATTAATATGTTCCAATTTTTAAATTGAATACCACGAAAAAAAAAAAAAAAAAAAAAAAAAACTTACGACTGTTAAAAATAAGAGTAAAATATATACAGAGAGTATATACATACATTTTTAAAAAATTTGAAGTACTTAATATCTCTTGCACTTTATATTTACTCATTTATATTAAATTCATACAACATAACGAATGACTTTAACAATCGTAAGCAATAGAAGTATGTTATATATTGTGAGTTTAAATATCGGTTTTTATCAATATATTAGTATTGTAATATAATTTCAAAAAAGATAAAATTTATTACTGATTAATTTTTATTTTCTAGTAAAATAGAAAGGTTTCTCCTAAATAACAGTTATTATTTTAATTAATTTAATATTAATATCTTTTAAAAATCAATGTGTAGTCTAAAATTATTTCAAGATATTATTTGACAATGATGACGATGATTCTACAAAAATTTTCTCTCTCTCTCTCTCTCTCTCTCTCTCTCTCTCTGCAACAGTTCTATTATTACATGATTTGTGTAGTAACCTGCTGATTAATGGACGTACACATGTTGACATATGTATTATCCTACATACAGCTGTTCATCGCGCATGTAACGCAAGTATACTCGTTAGTTGTTTCAAAATGTCCGTGAGCTCTTCAACCCATATATTCATTAAATACCCAAACTATTTTGCCGAGATAAATGAGACGAGAAAGCATACGAGAAAAAAAATAAAAAACCAAACACCCCAACATTTTGTCTAAATTTATTCAATGAGTAAAATTTTTAGTAAGGATAATGAAGAAAGAAATATACATATGCATGCAAAGAGAATATTTTCGAATATGCCGTTAAAAGTAATCCATAAAAAAACTCCATTTATCAAAGCGTGAAAGTAAAACCTTTCCGCCTAGATATAGCTGGAGTTTAAACAATTAATATCCATCCGCCTATCGCAGATGACGAGTAACGAGATGCGAGCGCGTAATTCGATCGAGGCGATCAGCAATGAATTGAATCTTCACATATATACACGAGCAGGCTCCCTCCGGGCTCAAATAGGACAGAATAGGTAAATAGGAGTCGATGAATGAAACGAGACAAGTAAAGAGGTGGGCGTATAGAGGACGATGCTATTATCTCTCGTAATTAAACGGACTCAAATTCGCTATCGATTGTGGCTCGTCGAATTAATTCTCGCTCCGCATAGATATGTCTGCATGCATATATATACGCGCGCAGTATTCTCTCGCGATATATTGTTACCTCCAGTAACAAAATTTTATTCAAATG
This sequence comes from Formica exsecta, assembly GCF_003651465.1. Lineage (NCBI taxonomy): Eukaryota > Metazoa > Arthropoda > Insecta > Hymenoptera > Formicidae > Formica > Formica exsecta. The sequence continues at coordinate 245,994 of NW_021848836.1, read as the reverse complement.
TTATGGCCGGATCATAAAAAATCAAGAAGATCGACACACGATATTTAAACAATTTTTCAATAATTTTTAAGACAAGCTTGCAATACGTATTGGATACACAATCTTATAATAATGCATTATAATATATTATACGTAATTGTGGCTGTGTGTTACATAACTGATATAAAGCTCAAATTAAAGCTTAATTAATAGCTTCTACAAAGAAAAGTTATATTATGTAAAATAATTGTATTATTAAATTACGTATTAATTATGTAACGTTATATTCTATAATTATAAAATTAAATTTTTAAAAAAGACAGATAAAAATTTGAAAAATTCTTTAAAAACTGATTGTTATAGGAAGATAGCAACTTTTCACAAATATAGTTAAAAATTATATTTTTAATAATTAGATACACGCAATATATATAGTGTGTGAGTGCAATATATATATTTCATGCTCTTATAAAAATGCAGCATTCCAACCAAGATATGAAACACGATATTATTCTTATTTTCAATTTAAAACATATCAAAAAAATGAAATCATCGCGAGCCTGAAAAAAGGACGTTGATTTCTGTATTAAGCAAAGGTGTGGGAAAAGCGCAATGAGATAATATGTTAGATGCAATTTGATTCGATTTATCGAGGCGAGATTGCGTGTCGACGAAAACGAAGATGACCGAAATATGCAAGTCGATCGCGTCCAATTAATCGCGGCGGCGATGCATATGCATGCGCGCGTGCGACCCTGGAATAACGTCCGTCCTGGCTATTTCGCGCTAGTTATGTATTTAAGCAACAACATTTATATGCATACGTTTCCCTCCTCGCGCGCGCTTGGCGATCCGCACGCACAGACATATTACGCACGCACATGCGAGGAAACATTATTCCATTATTTCCTTATCGTCGCGTCGAACGCGCATCGCAAGAATTCGCACCGAAAAGTTTTAGTTCGACGGAAAAAACACGCGAGGTATAATTATTACATCGCAAGGAAATATGCATATCTGCATATTAGCATCTCGCATTTTCTAGAGAGTCATATTATTATTTTTTTATGGGAAAAAATTATTTTCAAACATTATCATTAGCGTAACTGCAATTTAATGTCTGACTCGCAATTGATCGCGTCGACGGACGATAATTTGCCGTGATATTTGCCGCAAAATGCTGTAGATTTCCTTGGGGAATCGAACAATTACAACCGTTCCCGTGAGACATCCATGAAGGAGCTTTAAGGCCGGGTTATCAGCCAATCTACAGGCATACGCCTATACTCTATATTTGCCCAAGACGCATACTAATCTAAAAATTATAAGAAATTCTGCAATAAATAATCGAGTGCAATTTTTACATTACACATACGAAAAAATGTATATAAAAACTATATATAAAATATAATAAATAAATTTAAAATAACTGGTACCATGAAGTTCTTTAATTTAAATCGTCCAAAAGTCAAAGCGATTTAAAAAGTGTCTTTATTATGGAATTCACAGGTATTACGAAACTCGATATCTCATATAGAATATGGTTATGGTATCGAAATTTTATATAAGTTACTGCATGCTTTCGTATATGCAATAAACTCGTATACAAAATGAACTCGCTGTCAGATAGTTACAAGAATATATATTACCACCGAGGGTATGTAATTATTCCGTTTAGAGAGACTTTTGTAAACATGAGGGTTCTATCCTTACGAGAATCACAAATACAAAGAAGTCTACTCGTTTGTTTTTGTTTCATCATATCAGGTACATGACATATAATAAAGCTTGTCTCAATATTAATCTTATTAATAAGTTAAATTATACTATCATATCAGATTTAATTTAAACATCATAAATATAATTCTCCTCTAGAGAGTGTCAATAATTTCGTTATGATAATAATATTAATTCATTAATTAAGTATACGTAAATATAAAGTTACAGTACATCATGTTAAAGAAAATCTAAAGAATGATATAGTACTTATTATTAGTAGTTAATAGAAACTTTAGTTTCGCGTATAAGATTATTTTTATAATTAAATCTCCCATCGATAGCCAATATCAACAAACTCTTGAAATAGCAATTTATCCCTTCTTATTTCCTTTCTATTTCAATTCCATAATTAATTATAATCCTATAATAAAAAGAAGTTTTAATTAATTATTCTGAGATAGTTTTAACTTTCATCTCATTTCGATGCAACTGGTCGTATGTCTATGGCTATTTGTCTACAGGCGTGCATCAGCGTAACATTGTTATCCGTTGTCTAAACTAATGAACGATATCGTAGCGTAACTAATCTCCCACTAAGATATGCGCCGCGTAATGCAAGCTGAATGAGAGATAAGATGATATACACTGGCAAGAACCGCGACACGATTTATAGTACGTGTAGTAAGACGTAATTAACGATGACGTGCTTGCCATATTTACACTTTTAACACGATCAGATAATTTTCCCAACATGTGGAGAGAGATATCTTTTTTTTTTTTCGAATATTAAAATCTTTCATCATCAAAACACAAAGCGTGATAAAAAGGCTTTACATCTGACGAATAATCGAGACGAAATTTATTAAACGTCCACAATATGATTATCCGCAATTTTGCAAAACTCATGTACAAAATTCGCGCGGAAAGCGTGAGATAATCACTTAAATCTATCCTATTTCGCGTTTATTGTTGTATTAAAACGACGTCATTTTCCAAGCGGATATTAAGCCTACTTCATCGGCTTAACGATGGCCGTTAAAAGTGTTTTACGAACATCTACATTCCGCGCTCACGCTTTATACGCATCTTTTATAACGCCCGTAAGTCGCGATTGGTATTTACGGCCAACAAGAACGTACGCAAAGATGCGTTGAGTAATAAAAATATATTTTCGTATCTTAACGCGTCGGGTAATGGCTCGACTACTCGGAATGCTCGTGACAGTTACGGATGCGTAGTTTCATTTTACATACACACATACATCCTAGGAATACTTAAGAATTCTTCAATTATTGTAGCACGTGGTATGATACGTTGTATCTGAAGGCGTTATCGGCCTTCTCACACGTGTTTTAACTCGATAAAGGACGCTTGGATATAAGTAGCAGGGAAGTTTCTTGCAGGTAGGGGGAAGTACTTAATATAAGACATCTTTTTTAAGAGCTCAAGTATAAAGCGGAAAATGGAAAAAGAGAGGGAGTCTTTTTATATCTTTATTCCCAATAATATTTATTCATGCGTATCTATATGAAACACTGTAATTTAAATAAAAAAGATAAAAATACAATTAAAAAATATAAAGGAATAAAGTGTATAAGATAGAGAGAGAGAGAGAGAGAGAGAGATTGAGCAAGATAAATGTAACACATGATTTACTGTCAAAATTAATAATCAGTTTATAAAGTAATCGATAATATAAATAAAAATATAATAAAGAGAAAATTAAATAATTACAAATATGGCTCTACACTCACAATTTTCTATTTTCTGTATTTTTTATCATACATATAGAGTTATGTTTTATAATATTATAGAAGATTGTTATTAATACTGTATAGCTTCTTTTATCATAACTTGGCGCAGAATTAAAGAGGGGGGCGAAGGGGTATTCGAAATAAGGAATGTCCTGTATTTTCTTCCAGAGACTGGACAGAAAATTCCTCTCCTCCTTCAAAATTCAGAGCCGATTTTTTCGGGGAGGGATATCCAAACCAACATTGGTTGGACAATGGAAACGCCGCAACGGAAAAGTCGCATCGCCGTTCTCGCGCGCGCAAACGTATCCTCGAGAACCGGGAGAGAGAGCTGAATGGGGGATGCATTTCTACGTAAGAGAAGTCTCGCGCGCGCTGCGCGCGCGGAGGGGATGGTGTGGCCTGGTTTCATTGAACCTGCCCGCACCGCGTACAACATCACGGTGCCATACGTCGGTCCCCGCACCCCCGCGGACACCCCCGCGCATCCAGGAACGTTCCCACCCGCGAACATTCGCAGTGCGGAGCGGTGCGCTCGCGACGTGGGGGTCGGCGGTCGACGCAGAGATTGGGGAGAGGGGAACCAGGGGGGAAGGGGGTGGAATGACTGGGCCGGGGTGAGTTGAAGCTATGCATAGCCCGCGACGGGCTATATATAGGTCGCCGTTTCTATAAATAGAACCTCGGTCGTACCCCCCTCCCCTTCCCTGTCCCCTT
>NW_021848836.1:233603-241251 GCF_003651465.1 Formica exsecta | reverse complement strand
CCCCGCCACCCACCAGCGCCCATCGCCACCGTGGAGTCCCGTATAAGCTGCGGCAGCCACGAGGGGCGGTCGGTGTACCACCCCGGTGTATAAAAGTTTACAGCTAAATATACAACCACCCCCGCCCGCTCTCGCGACCCGGCCGTCGTCGTTTCTGCTGCGGATCGACGCGCTGCTACTCTGAAAATACTTCTTACCCCCGGTAGCTGCCAGTTAAGTAGCAGCCCAGGATGGTGCTACTGGTACTGCTTGTCATTCAAATACTAATCATTCACTTCGAAGTTTAAACCATCGTGATCCCGGGGAAACATTCACAATTAATCGGATATCAGACAAGAATGTGTGGGAGAATAAGATGATATTTATCTTTTAATATAATATCCTCTTTTAATTGTTCAATGAGCATATCATCTTATTTTCCCATTCTTGTCTTTTCAGTATATATATATAAAGGGTTTTAATACTTCGTCAAACAACATAGAATAAACTTGCAATCTCAAAGCAATATAAAAGCTAAATAAGAAAATATCTAAAAATATTTCGTTATATACACTGTGAAGAAATACATTTACAATAAGTGTTTAGAAAATATTCTTTATAAGAAATATATAGATCAGCATGACGCATGCTGAGATATGTCGCATTATTCATTCAAGCCCCATAAATTCGTTGCCAAAGTAAGATTTAGAGATCTGACACTTTAGGTAATAGTTCTCAGAAAGCTTTTAGAAGTACTTTTTAGACTTCGTGGGCTGTAATCATATGCTGTCGTTATTACTGTCAGTAAATAATAGAATGTGACTCGAGCCATGTCAGCCATGAGATAAGGTTTTTGCTACGTTCGACTTTCGAGTAAGCGTGGTTCGTGTGATACAGCGCANCTTCCGATTACAAAAGGTTTCATATGAATTCATTACGTAGAAACTAGCTAACAATAAGTGGAAGTATTCCTCTAATTTTACACTACACTTTTCGATATCTATTTTTCCAACACTATCGCTACATTGTTCTCACAACTTCCATTTCTATTTCCTTTGCATTAACAATACTCCATTTTCTTTAAGCTTATAGGGAAAATGTCAATCACACATATTAATTTTAAGACAGTGTTTTCACACACACGGTTGATTTTTAAATGAGCGATTGCACAATATAATGCATTTTTGTTTAATGCAACTTGAAAAAATTTTGTTAAGCTGTTGTGTCTCGAATTTTATGGTATTTTTAGCAATGTTTTCGTAAAGATGTTTTTAGAGAATTAGATAGAATTTTTTTGAACTACGTATACATTTTTTTATTTAGCTTCTAATTACTGGAAACTCTAGTGCGACACAATATAATATATAACATGTATAATATATAATATATAATATATTTATATAGCCATTTCTATAGAATATAGTATTTCAAATTTAGTATGTTCGGTGCAAACCGGATCTAATAGAAACTACCTTGAAAACATATCACACTTTCGACATTAATATTATATTAACGTCAAATTATAATATTATATTAATTATTATATCAATTATTTCTCAATTTAGCAAACAAATAGATATGATGTAGGTATGATGTGTATGTGTATGTAGGAAATTCTCATAAACACATATGTTTTGTATGCTATAGAAGTTTTGTTGTTTAAGTATATGCGTGTATAGGAGAGATTTAATTGCGCGATTGTCTACTTGCTCTTTTTGTGTGTATATCAAATGTTAGAGAGACTTGACATATTAATTAAATGTATCGCGCGAAAATATAATATTGTGAGAATATATATCCCACACAACAACATAGACTACTAACTAGACTATTAACTATTTTTAAAAAGTATTGGAAAAATCGCATTTGTACTCTACTTAACTAACTTAATTTTTTTTTTAAATCAATCTATGGAATTTATATTTTCTTTTTGAGAATAATTTAAATAAATGCGTGCAGTTTTTTTAACGATTATTTCACGTTTACTATTCTTTAAATGAACATCCTGTTTTAGTATATTTGTTTAAAAATCTAACCAAAGAACAAAATCTTTTATATATTTATTAAATAATCTTATATAAAAGCGCAAAAAAACGCAAGATTCCACCCTATATAAATTTTAATTAGATAGTAACACGCTACTTTACAGATTCGTTATGTAAATGGATTTATCGTGTTAAAACTACCCCTATTTTTATATTCTCGTTTATATCCAGCACACATAACACTAATGATAATTGAAATTAACAGAGAATATCATTTTATATCATGTTAGCGTCTAAATATAAGTTAAACACGGCTGGGATCAAATATAGCCTAACGTGACATAATTTATAGCGATATAACGTAATTTATATATAACTTGATTCTCTCTTCTCATTCTTATATTATAGAAAAGTGAAATAATAAAGAAAGAAATGTGTATTGCTTAGAGATTATAAAATGACATAAAGACAGAGAAAATATCCAGGGTGTCGTAATTTTAATTATCATCGAATTATTTCTATTGCCAATTTCCTTTTCATAAATAATCTTCCGTAATTAATTTTCTCCTGATTAGAATTTTAAATTATTATTAATTAACCAAGATGGATTAATTAGTTTGAACAGTTATTTGGAGTCTTATTTGTTTGATATATAGACTGATATATGGAGCATTCTTGACACATGGGGGAAATATCGGATATATTTAGCAATAAATCACGGATCGCTGGCACATTCCTCTCCCTTTCTTTTAAATAACTATAGAGAGTGTTTTAGACTGGAACACCAAAATAGTCTCCCTAAAATATCCATGTTTAGAAATAATAGACAAACATTCACCTACGATTAGCAAATAGATAACTAAGTAACCCTTTATGCTAAGACCCAGTTTAGAGATCTTTTATTCTTGGATAATATACGACAAAAAATATATAAAAAAGGAAGAAATAGGATGAACATAATGCCATGCCATCTAAAAAACGTAGCTAGGTCAATCCTTGTAACGTGCGCGCAAAAGTTTTTATGAGCGATTAACCAAAATTCTTTCCGGCTCGAATAAGATAGCGATGGCGGGTATCCTAACATTTAATGTATTGATCAACCATGGAGGAATAAATAGAGATAGAGCGAGGGGCGTCGTGAGCCTGATTAAACTTCATTCTCCGCTAATGGTTTATAAATAGGCAACTTTTTTTTTTCTTTGCCTTCCACGCGGTCACGACGGACGGGAGAAGTGCTCCTGGAACGAGCGTCCTTCCATTCCGCTGTCCTGCCTCCTCGCCTACACCGCCTGCCGACCTCGTCGACATTTTCCGATATTTCCCCGCCGATTTTCCCCCGACATGTGGCGCCGGCGTCGGCAACGTGTTTTCGCAGGAAATTGCGTATCGACACTTTTAATGGCGACTGTTATTTGATGCTCTCGAATGCAGATGCCATGTGCCCAATACTTGAAATCAAGGCGATGATTAGATTGTCGTATCTAGCATTAATTTAAGCGATTGGAAATAATGGATGTATAATAGTTATACTTTTATAGCTATCTCGTATAATAATTTTTACAAAAATTCACTCTCAAATCACAGAAAAAAATTTTTCCTTATTTTTGTCATGTAAATCATTCGCAAAATAATACACGCAAATTATGCAAATGTATCAAGAATACGCGTATCACATAAAATAAGTTTCAAATACTTTTTATGTTTTTGCAGAAAATATTATTTTCCTTTGAAGATGTTAAAACATTATAGCAATTACATGCTATGTCATTATACGATATTTAAAATATCGTGAAGTCAAAAAATTATCAAACAATATATTATTGTAATGTAAAAAAATAAATCTTTTTTCAATATACTTTAGTAAATATGTATTATTTAAAATATATATCTTATTATTCGATGGCGGATAATAAGTTATTATTCGTCAGCACTTCTATGTATAATGAACTATGAACTTTGAAATGTCACGGAACAGTGCACACGTGCATATAGAGATTCTTCTTTTCCGTCCCGCACGCGGACCCCGCAAATAGCCGTTCATAGGGGCGTAGGTCGGATCGATCGCGGATAAAAGTGAAAGGACACCCCAAGGGGCGGCCGAGAGGACTATCAAATCGTGCATCTAGTCCGCCGACTCGAGATCGTCTGTTGGAGAATAAGCCGAGTGTCAAAATCGAGATTTGTCCCGAAAGACCGATCCGTATCGGGAACATCGTCTCAAAGATCAAAACATGGACATTTCATTTCCCAGATGTGGAACCGAAAGATTTTCCCAATTTTCCAACTAAAGCCAATTAAGAAAAGATTTTACATTTCAATATCCAAATATTATCTACTTAAAATATTTAATATTATATATATATATATATATATAATATTAATGCATATATAATATATAATATAAATTGCACAGCCGAGAAATGTTGCAGAAAATGAAGACATAAGCAGCTTTTATTATAGTCTGAGGATCAAATAAATTTACTGATATATATATACATACATATACATATAAATTCACTTGCTTATGTCTTATTATATATTCAAATAACAATGATAAAAAAATTGAATTTTTTTTTTTGATATGTTGCATCTTACATAATCTTAAACGATTTGAATGATTAACGTAATAAACTTAATATTCATGTTCCTTTACTACCTAAAACAGACGCATAATTGTTTGCATATTAGTGAAATAATATAATATAATTTACTTGATGAGAACTTTTCAACAAGAGCTTTACGAGCATTTTCAAATCGGAAATGATATCTGCTACAATTGCAAACCGCTCAACTAGGTCAGCTCCGTAATTTTTGACATATATGTAGATGGATATAATCCGTTTAGCCATTTCGTCAATAAAGGTATCCACATATTTTTAAATCTCTACATGAAATATAGAGATATCCAAAGTACATAATATCTCAAATTTCGAATTCGCTCGTTACACTTTTCATAAATTAAGATGTAACAAGCAGGGAATATATATATATATATATATACATACACACTTGAGTAGAATTATATATATTATGCTGTGCCCTAAAAAAATTATATTATGTATATTCTATTATCTCTACACACTATCGCAGTTACATGTGCTGGATATCATTCGTCGGATAGAATTCGTTTTGTAATAAAAGCGTTGACAAGTTTGTTTTAAATCGATATATAGCTAATACAATTTTAATGCATTTAAAAAGTTGTGTACATTAATTCTTATGGATTTTAATGATAAAAATAGGATTAAGCAAATACAACATAGAAGTAAACGTGACGATAAAAAAAATAGAAAATAAAGACATTTTCTGAAAGTATTCAGGTTAAAAGTTTTAATTATGACGAGACAGAGGAATAAATATCAAAAACTGACAATACTGAAATCTTCATATAATATGAAAACGGCAAACTTAACCCCAGTTTCATTCTGTTTCACGTCAACATGTAAATGAGATGATCAGCATTTTCTCCCCCTCTCGATTAATAATAATTATTCGCCGCGATTGAGAATTTGATTATTCACAAATGGTGTACGAAAAAAAATCTTGTTAAAATATTTCCCTCCGAGAGCATAATATGAGTGTTTGTAGCAATGATGCAAAAATTTCCTGGCGCGAACCTTATCACGCAGCTCTTAAAACAAATCACGCAACCATTGTCAAGGTTTATAGTAAACCACGTGAAGAATCGGCCGCTCTTAAGAAAATATGTCCTGATTCAACTGGGACGTTTTTATTATTGGTGCGAAGACAAATTAGCACAGCAAAGAATTCCAGCTATAGCAAAAAAAAAGCGTGTTGATGACATTCGCACAATGGAGCTAGGAACGACATTATTAATGGAGGTATAATAAATACATATAACGATCGTGAAATCTTTGCGTACGTCACACATATATTAATCTTATAGATTAATTTTTTAACAATTTTTTTCGCAAAATAAAACTCAGATTTAATCTTTAAGATATTAGTCTTTGGTCTTTTGTGGAGCGTACTCATATACGAAACACGTAAAGCTGTAGAGAGATCGCGCATCGCTGAACAGCTAAGAATTCAAGACTTCAACGACTTAGAAGCAGAAAAGGATCGGCTGATGCGGCGAGTCAAAGATCAAGTGATCTTGACGAAACAGCTCAAAGATATCATCGTGGAGTATTCGAGACAAGTCGGGTGTACGTTACTTCGTGATCCGGAAAAGGGCGAATAAAATACTCCGTCTGATTTGAAGAAGAAGTAGTAGAAAAATCTCAATCATAAAAAAAAATATTGAAGAATATATATCCACACATGGGCATGTTAAAGTATCGCATTTTCGTATAACGACGAGTCTCGCAATCGGAAAGAATTATCCTCCATCACCCGGTATAATCCCCTTTTCCGAATAAATTGACCGCGTTACGTTCTCGGTGAACCACAAATTGACGAGCGGTCCGCGCTCATCTCATGAGAAACGCAGACTCCGCCAACATGCGACGGTTCAAACTTTGCACGGATATTCTTCCGTTACCGCCTGTCTATCACATTCTGGTTAACATTAGCATTCGTTTGCATAACGAACGTTATTTCCGCGCCCGTCCCGCTGCATCTGACTCGCTGCGACGGATTTCACAGCTTGAGAGCGAAATCCAGGCTTTCAGCGTAAAAATCGACAACGAAGGAAAAAATGTCATTAAAAGACAGGTGGTATGGAAAGTGCACAAATCACGTTGATTCGACAAGCGAAAAGTAGATTATCATTCAAAAAATACACTTAATTCCTTCGTGCTCGTATCATAATAATAGTGGAAAATTTATGTTCGAATAATTGAGGTTCTGTGATATAACATGAAGAGAACACACATTGCTGAATAAAAATTAAATAATAAAAAGATAATCATGTGTAAGATTAAATCTTCAAAAACAAATCATTGGAAAACAAATCAATTATAAATTTATTGAGAAATCTAATTAAAAGCAAGATCTATTACTTTCTACAAACAAATAAAGTCGTAAATAGTTTGTAGCATGAAATAGCAAAAGCATAAAATAACCGATGACGATTCGCAAAAAGGAATGTTTCCGACAAAATATTTTTCGATTAAGAGTGCTCTGCACGCTGGGGAAATGGAACATTTCCTCGATTTCCTCTCCCAACAAGATCCAGTTCTTGATCGAAACAAGAAAGTCTTTGGCGTTCGGTCTCAGAATATCAACATATAATATAATACGAAGATTTATTTCGCTCTTTCGTACAAGCAAGCCTTATACACGCTCGTGGTGTTTACGCTTGAAAAAAAACATCATCCCCTTTAATTTTCTGAGCATTATCTAAATATTTACATCTTTATATTTAGTTCTAGATATTTGCATCAGTCATTGTAAATAAATATGGGAAATTGTTATAAAAGATATGTGCATAGTTTTTTTCTTTGAACAAAATAAAAAAATTATTCATATTTGTATATATTTATATAAGTACACCGACAAATTAAAACAAAATTATTCCTCTCTTTAATCCTCATTACTAAAATTATCTCAGAAATGTTCGCAATTTAAAACGAGGAAATATCTGTGCTAACTTTCTTCTTCGAATTATGTTGAATTATTTCGACATTCGAATTATTTATATTATTTATTTTGAATTATTATATACCAAATACTAGAAAAAAAAAGAAAAAAAAAACAGAATAAATGTCATATACACGACG
>NW_021848836.1:227292-233333 GCF_003651465.1 Formica exsecta | reverse complement strand
AAGAATCTCGAGATACCGACGCCCGTAGGAAGAAGAGATCGTATTTCTGAGACCCCCAAGTATTCGTGAAACTCAAGAGAACATTTCGAGTTCGGTTTGAAACAGACGTGAAATTCGATATTGATGTCTCTGTGACATCGCGACCGTGGAAACCCTTATGAGCAACTGGCTTCTCGCGCCATATACACCATTTCAAATCGGGTAACAAGAGAGCGACGATGCATCCCGTACTCAATTGGCGTACGATGAATAAAAATATTGACAGGACCCCTGAGATAAGCTCGCACAATACCTTCCTGTAACTTCCTCACATTTCCGATACAATAGAATGAAATTTTCAAGATATCGATCTTGTTTGATTGTGAGTGAAATATTTAAATTACGATAAGAAGTATGTACAAGAAAACGCAATCATTATTTTATGTATAATATTTATAAATTATGTATAATATTTATAAATGCATAATATTTATTCCTTTTTAAATCTTCGTGACCGTAACTTATACTTTTATATTCATAATTATTTGTATAATATAAAGCCCATTTTAAACAATCCATTATTCGCGACAAAATTCAAGGCAAAATCTTACGATAGTTGCTTACAATTAGTAATTAATTAATATCTACTTGAGAATGATGTTGCTTATAAAGCTGAATGATTGTCTACGCAGAATAAATAATTATGTTAAGATAAAAAAATCAATAAGCTTCTTATTACTTTTCTTATTCACGAGAAGAAAAGTATTACGACGGCTATTTCAAATGCGCATGCTGAATCACAATCAGATAATTCTTCGACACTTCGTAAGTTGAGAATTTAGCGATAAGACCAATCATCTACTTCAGATATCGAAATATAAATGGCACGCTAATTTTCTATAAAATTATTTTCGTTATCTCACTTGTTAAAGAGTTGTAAGAAGTATAGAAAGTATTTCCAACTGATAACTGACGTAAATAGATCTTAATCAATAAAAGTTTCTTTTTTTGAAATATATAAATTATTTCAAAATGTCGGTTTTATAAATAATTTTTAGTAACTACAAAGTAATTAAAATTAGATATATATTTATTTATAATGATTATGTTTCAATATGCTAATTTATAATTTTAGTTCGTTAAAATTCAAAAAAGTTTATAAACAAAAAGCGTTCAAAAATCTCATTTGAAAATTATGATATACCGTCTCATATAATATAATATGATATAATATAGTTTTAAAATGTTAAATTATATTATTTCTCTCTACAACATAACATCTCTTCTATTTCGATATCAAAACGTACATCAGTTTTTCACCAATTTACGTTCCAATGGATTTATAACTCCCAAAAGCATTTTACAAAAAAGAAACTTTTAAAATGCTTCATTTTATATGCAACTTAATAGAAACAAAAATCATTTCTGTTTATAACAACAAATTGTAAATTCAATTTCCTAATAGATAGATGGGAAAGACGATATATTTTTACACAATATTATTAAAATAATTTATAGAATTGCATGATATAAAACAAGCTAAAAATAAATAGAAACGATTCTGATAAAGAAGAATTAAATCTATTTCGTTCAAAACGAAAGGTCGAATTAATTATGGATCACAAAGCTTTACATTAACTAGATTTTCACGAGACAATAATCCCTTTCAGTTTACTTTAATCGCATCCGATCTGAAGAACGATTTCCGCCCAAGATCTGATGATTGAACCCTTAGGGGTTGGTAAGTCAATCCAGCTCTTTTTTCAGATCTAGCATTCTTAAAGTTCTTGATTGTCTTTTTCGATCAATAAACAACGATCTAAAATTGGGTCAAAGTTGGTGATCTTCTATCAGATTATATTAATAAAATTATAAATATTATACACAACAGATACACATAAGAATCAATATCATTAAAAATAAATAGTATCTAATTTTTATTAAAAACCGTTTAAGTAATAAAAATTAAAGGATATATCTAAATAAATTTAGGTAAAGATAAAATTAATTAAAATTCGTTTAAAATATATAATATTTACTTCAGTTTAAGTAAATCGAGATTCCCTTATCCCCTTTTTTCTATTTTTATCGCAAATTTTTATTAGATATTGTATAAATTTTTATTTTTTTAATTTATAACTAAACGGCTATTAATATTTCGATAGTGATTGCATTCTTTGATTAATTTTATTTTTTGATCAATTTCCTATACATTTTTTCAGATATTCTCAACTTAATATCTATAGACAATAGCTATGATTATAATAATGATATCAATTATGTTGCTATTAATGATGGAAAGTTAATATATTGTACAATATAATAGTGATGTAACTTTCTTCCCGCAAAAAAACGTGCTTCTTCTTAAAGAGATTGATCTCGTAGACGTCTATTAACGTCCGATTAGTTTTCGTATTCTAACAACAAATTTTCGAATAAGATCGATCTCTCCTTTTTCTGCGCGGAACATCTTGAATTAGGCCAAAGCCATTCGGGTCAATAAATTGCCTCCTCCGACGTCATCACGCGGACGAAACTTAATCTGCTCCCTATATAGAAATATGTAGAACACCTCTTTTTTATAATAAAAATGACATTCTACATAGTTTTATATTTCTCTTAAAAAAATAGTGTAAAAAGACTTTATTTTACTCTGTATTTCTCATGTTTGAATTTATATTTCACATGAATAATAGAAAACAGGTTTTTACTTCAAATACATAATTAATATACATCATCTTTAATTAATTAGGCTGGATTTCGAACTTTATTAGCAAAAATTTTGTATTAATATCTTTCACTCATCTGCTTAAAAATTGCACATTTTTTGTACCAAGAAATACAAATAAAAATAAAAATAATATTAAATAATGATCATAAAAATGCTATTTTTTCTCATTTAATCAAGCATAAACTAAAAATATTACGTTTTTTTTAATTAAAAGATAATTATATGAAAAGATGGTCATCTCTCAAAAAAAATCCCGAAAATGATCGCTTAACTATCCTTCTATTTTTTTAAGAAAGAAAGTAATTTTTCAATAGATTAATAGAACAATTTTTTTTATAATGTATACATGAAACTATCTGATTCGTTTCAAATCGTTCATAACACGTTATAATTGTCTCAATATAAGGAAGAAAGACGGAAATCGCGGTCACTAACAATAATCAATGATTATTTTAACCTTTGACCTTCCCGGTGCCATTCTATGGTCGGGTGAACAAACGGCAAGATTTATATGCGGCGAAAAGCATCGAGTGCAAAACCGGCCCTTTCATCGTGGCACTGCCCTTGGACTAAGCAATAGGTATTCAAACTACGAAAGCGTTGCGTTAGCATGATGTTATAATTTGTAATGAGCCGCGATAACTGTCATGTGTATTTGCACGATAAAAATAACTTCCTCCTTCTGTCATTGTTGTCGATATATAACTACAATTATGCTTCGCAGAAAATTTAAATTATCGATTTTAAAAAAGATTCAATTCTAGATGATTCAAGACTCATTCTAAATGATTCAATTAACTACACTGGTGATGTCAAAACAGTATTTCAAGTTTAATTAGTAGAAAAAAAAAACATTGTCTCAAAGAGAGATAAGCAAAAATGCTTTGCAAAAAAAAAAAATAGGAAGATTAAAAAGACCCATTACATGCAAGAATTAAAAAAAAAAAAACTTGTCACAAAGAGAGATAAAAAAAAATGCTTTGCAAAAAAAAAAAAATAGGAAGATTAAAAAGACCCATTACATGCAAGAATATATTAAAAAATATATCGTCCTCTCTCTTAAATATAACGTAATATAGTTGTAGTGTATTATCACTTTTACATGTTTGTATTCTAAAATGCAATATAGTTTACCAAATAAATTACAGCGTGCGTTGCCGCAATTACAGCATAACATTAGCTGGTTAATGTATTGAATTATTAACAATATCTATAATAACGATACCTTTAATAATGATAAATCACATTTCTTTAACATTTTACTTGTCCTAAACATTTGTCCCAGACAAATTATCCCATAAAGCTAAAAATGACACTAGATAAAAGATATTCACGGCTCCTTTTAATATCGCATTTAGCGTATCCATCTAATTTTGTGTTTCATTTATGTAGCATGACAAATGCGTTCACTGTCAACACGAGATGAAAATAGAACAGCCACGTTTAGCGCTAAATTCAAAATACGGATAAAAGAGCGGAAATGAAAATGTGAGAATGAGAAAGGATGGTTATTTGTTAGCCAAATAATTCGTTAAATTTGCAACGTGATAGACAAAAAAGGGTACGGATGGACATAATGCAGAATATAACCAAAATAATTTATGAACGCTGACCCTTTGCTTTACCGGCGTTGGAACAATATCATAAATTTAGATTTTTCCAGAGCGTTGGGAAGCCATTCGTAAAATTACATCAGCCACCCTTCATTTAAAAAAATTCGGCTCACTTGAAATATGCAGTTACGTCAAAACTGACATAATTACGCTCTCTTTTTCTCTAAACACTAAAATAAGACAGATTGATTCGCAAGCATTATGCATTATGCTTGAATCAAACGTCGAAAAGAAAACGTAAGACAAGCTTTTTATAATTCAATCAAAATCATCAATATTTAAAAAAAAAAAAAAAAATATTTTTCTTTCCTCTATATAAGTGAAATTATAATCATTAATTATATTTATGATCAATAATAATCATATCTACATACTTAATATTCAATTACTACTGTAAAAAGCAAAAGACACAATAATAAATAATAATAAATCATTATAAAAGCATTTTTCCTTATTTTAGCTTTGTATTTCTAAAACATTTTTCTCTTATAATATTTTTCTATAGTATATTAATTTATTTATCATTAAGAATACCAATTTTAATACGGGAAGAACGATTTCTCATTTATATTTAATGCATGTACATATTATTAATTAAACAAAAACATTAAGAAATGTTTCAGCTCTCTTATGTATAACAAACAGAAATTGTTAAATGACAAATGAAAAATTTTATAGAGTAGAGTGTTAGTACGTTCGTGCTCAGTTGCTGAGTAAAATATTTATCTGAGCGGACAGAATGTCGGCAAAAAATTTAGCCAATTTTATGAATGAATAAAAAGATAATAGTATCAATCATATTCATAGTTAAATATGCAACAATAAAAAATCTAATATAAATAAATCCTTTTATTCATATCTAAAACTTGCTATTATTTTTGTGCAAATTAAACGTAATTTGCATAAAATATGTTGTAATTTATTAAAATACGTGTCATATATTAAATATTAAATTAAAAATATTATTCAATAATAACTTAAAATGCGAAGAATAAACAGGAAATTAGTAAAATGTATTTTTAACCAGATAAAACTAGACTTCTCAATCTTTTGCTACAAAAAAGAATCTCTCATCAATATGACATTACGCCACCGGAAATATAATTTACATCGAAGATTCGTGTTACTAGCAGTCAAAAAAAAATGCAATAGTGTCTTTTTCACTTTTTATCAAATATTATTCAATTCTTGTGTCTCGCAATATATTTGTATGTTGTATTATTTCACAGATGGTGTGCTGTCATATTTCTGATTGGATACGTAATTAAATCTATTATTTGAAGAACAACATAAATTAAAGATCTCTCCTTTTCATATATTGTATTTTTTATAATTTTGAAAAAATTTTTTAATGTTTTATATCTTTCCAAAACCAATTATTATTTGTACTTCATTAATCATTGGTTATACCAAGAGTTATACCGTTCTTATAATAAAAAGCATTCTTAAATTTTAAGTACTTCATTAATCATTGGTTATACCGTTCTTATAATAAAAAGCATTCTTATATTTTAACACTAGAACAACCAGCGTTAAATGTATACCTAATTTTACCACATCCGTCAATATGAAGGAATATTTAAAAAAACATTTTAGTTGTTATTATTTTTAATTTCTTTAATATATCTCACAGTTAGAAAAGTTTTTAATATTTCACACTTTTTTCTTGTTGAAATAAAAAAAAAACTACTTAGAATATTTATATATTATATAATATA
>NW_021848836.1:204748-227267 GCF_003651465.1 Formica exsecta | reverse complement strand
TGCCTCTCAGAAGAGATAAGAAACACTGCACGTTAGCCAATGTTTGCCGTGAGAGTACCTTGAAATTTCTGGGACACTTGCCCGATCTATCTTATCAACGATACGATTCCGAGCGCGATACAATCGGCTCTTTGTTGTCGATTCAGAGATTACTTCCTATGAATAAGATGTATATTCGCAATATTTATATCAAGATTCAGTTCACTTATCTGATGATTTAATGGATCGGACAACGTTTCCCCAACACGATGACTCAATATCCAAGACTGATACTGACGCGCGCGTTCGTACCAATTGGAAAATTGATTTTTAGTATGATTTTCACATTAATTAAAAATGTAACACGCGAATGTATTCCAAATTATTCATTTATTTCGATGATTATTGATGATGTGTCGAAGACTACGAGAGAGTACACGGTTCTACTTCTCTTCTTCGGATATCTTTTGTTTTATTCTACCGTACGTAGAAGTGACTAGCGATCCGGTTCGCGCGTGTTTGTGCTTTCGATAAGGTAGGGTCGAAACGCCGATCGCCAACGGTTTGCGGCAACGGTCGCGCCCCATGAAGATCGAGAAACAATCTAAAGATAAATTTAATCGATCATCGTGGAGCAACCGTTCGCCGAACTAGCACGTAAGTACTTGATTGACGGAGTTTCTGTCTTTCTCTATCAAGCAATTAACAAATTTAATAAAGCTATATACCATCTCTGAACGTGTTAGATGAAAGGTAACGTGTCACGAGCACTTCGAAGAAGCTGTCCGGTCTCGTTCGTGTAAATTTGTCTTTTTCCTTTTTCTTTTTTTTTCGTTTTCCTTTTTTCGTCATATTTATTTATCCTCCGTCGAGATTGGGTAAACGTGTGGAGAATAATTCGTTCGCAGAATAATCGCCGATCAAATATAGTAAAGATGCATTATATAATATATATATATATATATATATATATTACTTTTAGTATAAAATATATATATATGTATATCTATAAAGTTGATCGGAAACGCTTTTTTCTTCTTATAAATACAATAGATATCCAATTCTCTCTCTATCACAGGAAATAAAAAGATATAAATATATTGTTTGATTGTTCTAGTGTTAATTACGGTGCCAATTATTGATGAGATAGAAAAATAAAAAAAAATGTATTTATATAAAAAATAAGATGAAGATGGTTTATAAACTATTTCTTTTGTATTTTTGTGCAATGTTTTACTGCTGAAACAATTGAAGGAAAAATGATAATGTAACTGCTTAAGATCGCAGATATGTTTTGGTCACATTTCAGTTAATAAATAATAATCGCGTAGCTTGAACAAAAATTATCGCTCTAATCGACATATTCGCACATGCAAATAATGATACTGGTGGTATTGCAAATATCGAAGCTTGTGTGCCAGATTGCAAAGAATCGCCCATGCATAATTCAGGAAAATTAATTTGCCGCTCGTGTCGACTGCGCCAATGATTTTGCACAACCACATTATTACCCGTCTCTTTATCACCACCAAGTTCCCTACTGTATTTCCACCGCCACAGATGCAATTTAATTTCATTAGTAGTGGGCGTTTCTAACATAACCATTTTATTCGCTTAAAGGCTGTTCGCTTAAAGGCTACTGTTTACATCGTACTATTTTTAGGTGATGTATTATAAGAGATCGGATTAAACTCGTATTTTATATACGGGTTTAAGCCGATTCTACATTGTGCCATATTGTGACATGATATCATAACAGACAAAGTAAATAGAATATAGCGTGAAGTATTTTAGATAAAGGATGTGAAATGTAAAACAAATATATAAAAATAGCACTTGATTATATATAATTGCAAATTTAAATAAGTTATTTCTTCGATCATTTGAAACTTTGACATATTGATGCTAATAGATGTAATTGCCAAAAAATGCATTTATTTTTGATATTTGTTTTATACTGTATAATAAAGAACTTTGTATTGCATTTAAAATTGCAGAGAAAATTAAAGTTAATCATAAGAAATGAAAAGCAGCAAAATCAAAAATATCATAAAAGCTCAAGAAACGTTTAAAAATTGTCACTTGAAAAAGCGCCTCTGAACAAGTAAATATTATATAATAAAAGATTCTCGTATTTATCATTTCTATTGTCATTGTACGTATCTACTATTATTGATATTAAAAATTAAATAATATTAAAGAAAAATGTCTCCGCATTTTTTTATTGAAAGAACTTCAATGAGTGTACTGCTCTTCTACTTTTTACAAGAAATTATTTTTATTAAGCAAACGCTTTAAAAAAAATTCATTAATCAAATAATTTATCTATATCTTAATCATCAAAATATCATCTTAATATTTACTGAATAAATAATGCTATATAACTTTTGAAACTGTTGCATAATTATGTTAATTCATTATTCACTAATAGAATCAGCAAAACTCTTTTCTCCTCCCTTTCTCTCTAAATGACAGCATACATGAAAATTATTATACAGATCTGGCAAGCAATTAACGTTGAAATTCGTCGACATCTGTTCCCAATTTCTATCCTCTCATAACATACTTCAATCTCCGAAATTTGCGTATAGTACTGTCAGAGTTCCGCACGTGGAGAAAAATTCGCACGAATAATATATCCAATCGACCCGAATATCGAATCTTCTCCCGGATTAGCTGTATATTCTCATAGAACGCTTTCACACGATAACAGTTACCGCGATCTCGCCGCGGTAACATTTCTTCTATGCCACGTACATACGTAGAAAACTCGCGTATCTCTTTCCCCTTTTCTCTCGGAATGATACGCTCGAATGGAACGTAGAATCGTTTTATCGCTCGTTCCATCGACACTTCCACGGGTTCGTTTGTCTTTCCGCTTTGTCTCTTTGTGACCATTAGTTGAAGAGCAAAATTATTTTACTGCTAGCGCATCGTACTATCGTATTTCACTGAAAAGTGTGTTACTTTATGTTCACAAAATATAAAGCACGCGATAATCGATAATTCTATTATCACATAAGTAATTCTATATTCTAGAGCACAAAGCTTTGTGTGTGTGCTATAAAAAACCGTATCCTTTGAACCTGCTCGCTTAGATCTGATTAATTCGTACAATTAGGGCAAAACGAATATTGATGTCATCATATTTCTGGCCTAATTATTTGAACAGTATTATTATTAATTTATAAATTATCTACAGCGTATAATAATATTAAACAGACGAGGAAGAATTTTTTTTCTGCGTACCACTGTGTACCTTCTGTATACAACGAACATTATCTTGCATAATTAAATTTTTTATAATTGTAGGAGACATATAATTATAAAAAATAAAGAATGTATTTTGTTATAAGTAAATAATTTTTGAACAACTATCGTCATTCATACGATCGTTCCTTCTAAACTTGTTTGCCTCCGTTAACTAAAATATTAAATAAATGCGTTTGTTTGCACATCATCCATGCAGTCTCTTTCTCAATACTGGTTATACCAGTTCATTTGTTCGATTCCTCGTCGTTCTCATCATCCATCCTTTCCACGCGTGCGTCAAAACCGTTATATACGACGAGTTTGCAGCATCGACCACGCGGGTTCCTTTTGTGTGCACGAGAACGGAGTGGCCGGCGTGAAGAGGATTGGATGACGTTGTCGAGAGCAAACTGAGAGTGTCGACATGGGGACATGGGGACATGGGGAGAGTTAACGCAGCGAATAGTCGGAGAGGGATACTACAGTAGGGGCACAAAACAGGAAGAAGATTGTGCTTTGGGACAAAAATATGAATTTTCTATAAATTGTTTATAAACCAATAGGATTCGTAAGGACGCTCTGTCCTTGCCTCTAGCTTTTTCGGACCATCAGCTAGGGATTCATTTTTTTTTTATATCGGTCATATTGCTGCTGATTTTGATCAAGACGATACAGCCTAAAGAGGAAGTTCAGAGGTCAACAAATTCGCGTTGCTGCGCAAAAATAGAGATAGTTTGTCGAGAATAAAATATTTTTATTGGCTTTTTTTTTCTACGTTTACACTGAAAGAAAGAAATATATTCTCACACAACTATGTATTACAAAAAATATTTTAATAGAAAGCGATCTCTCTCTATATTTAAAACTTCGCGTATTATATAAGAGTCACTTGAGTTCGATTGAAGTCGCCTGTCAGATTAGCGCTGCAATCTATTTATATGTATAGGTTTACGCACATCCCACGCGATTAATTAAAGATAAAATAAAATACAAACAAAAATATCTCTATTAAGTAACATATAAAATTTATGAATTGAATGAATAAATAAATAAAAAAAGAAAAAAAATGCTTTCATAATATATGTCTTCATAAATATTTATTTTATCAAAACAACGATATCCATCGATAATTAATCAACTAAGTTTAATTACGAATAGAATTTTAGATGATTAGTATATTCACTAACTAGAATTTCGTATTACCGGAATTCATTTTCATGTTCACGCTATTATCGAGGTTACATCGTGAAAAGTACCTCTTGCTGCTTCATTATGTGTAAACTTCGCTTCTTTCATCAGCATATCACGCGGCGCCAAAAGAAATTACACAGCGAAATCCATTAAGCATTTGTTGCTCTATTTGCGAAAACCCAGAACGAATTTATCGTCCCAACTAAAAGCTTTTAACGAGCAAAAAAATTTCCACATTGTTGCTTTCACTAACTAGACTATACGCGATATCTTATGTTAGCCAAAATTTATGATGAACTCTCACAGGACCTACTGCTGCTCCTATATGATCAAAGTTTTTCCAGACGTTTTGCCACAGAATACAAGAAACTTAAGAGCAGCTTTAATATAATAATGTCGTAGATATTTATTTTAAAAAATTGCAGACAATATTGAAGGATCTAATTACTTTTTGTAAATCTTGAAGAAATATTATCAGTTATAAAAGTAGTTTTGCCGATAATATTTTAGAAAAAAGAGAGAGAGCATCAGAGATCCTTCTAATTATAGATTATATAATTATTATAATTATAATATTAGATAAAAAATTTGCAAAATATACTTTTCATTAATAAACGCTTGATGCGTGGTTATTGTGCGTCACAAGTTTCTAACTTTCAGCATATAATATCTTAATATAGAATTACATTTTATATCAAAGTTATAAAATAAAAAATATATCTGATTATATAAAATTAACTGAAAAACAAATCTGTTGTTTAATTATAATTTTAAAGTTTAATTGGGCATAATCGTGAAATTCTCAAAATTAAATGGGTAAGTAAATAATATTTCATTAAAAATAATTGCTTTTTAAGCTTGTTGCATTTTTAATTAAAACTTTGGAATCCGACTGAAAGGATATCCCGTGTGATTCTATTACACCTGTTATGATTTCGCGATAAAAATATCAGTTAACACAGAACTTTTCCTGTTTAAAATAATACGTAAAACTATACATCCGAAAAATATCGCGGATATCAATAAAGGCAAACTGTCCTCAGAAATGTTGCAAAAAATTCTGTTTTCTTTTTCAAATCGCTCATAAAATACCTTTCTGGTGGACGAATAAGAATTACGAGTCGCGTGAGATTTACGAGCGCAGCTCGTCACGTTTGTTTGCGGACAGTCGTAACCGCGACCTTAGTTTTTCTTTAGCATCGGCCGGTTGTGACCGGGTCGATATTCCTCGGCCCACCGAGGAAGAGCCCAGCATCCACTAGAATGCTATTCGGTCTTCTACACCTGGCTGTACTCTTCCACTACTTTACCCTTTGTCCACCCTTTCGCTACCCTAATCTATTAGATTCGAGGATGGCGGCGAGAAACTTAGCCATTCTACCTATTCTACTGCGAAACAAATTCAACACACAAATAATCATTATATGTATATAATTTAGCATCGACTCAAGTACCGGATACTTTGGTTAATTGATTTTACATCGATAAATCAAGTAAAAAAAAAATAAAATTTTGCACAACTTGAGTTATATATATAATTTAGATCTGGTTGGAGTAATTCTTCAAATAATATAAAAATATTATAAGAGCAATATTAATGTGTGTATGTGTTTGTTATATATATGTGGAATAAAATATTAATATTAATATCTTGTCGAAATTCGACAAATTTATGCCTATTATCTTTTTCATTTAGATTATTTGATTAATACAATACAAGAAATTAAAATGTATGAACGCAACGTTCGACGTTCTATTGTATTATTCGCTTCACGAAACGTTGGGATATTTTTAAGGCAGGCTATCCGCCGTTTGCTGTTTCAATCAGTACAATGCAAGCAGAATAATATTTAAGCAGTATTTTATGGAAAAGAAAAAAAAACATATCGTCTTTGATATCATAATCTCTCTCCTCCATTTATGATTCGCAATAAATTTAAAAAGAATCATATATCAATATGTGCCTATGTTTTTTCTATATTCAAATCTCTCACTGCAATGAGAAGGATAGGATTACATGTATGGTTCACGCAATAATGTAAAGATTTAATTTAATAAAGTAGGTATATGTGAGAAGCTCACGTTATATGAACACGCGAAGAATTCAATTTTCCGGATCGATATTAACCACGTGCCTAATTATTTATCTGCCAGACAACCTTGCTATAACATAGATATGGGTGTGGTTTTGTTGGCGAATGACCACACCCCCGAATCTATTTTTTGTAAATCATCCCTCTTTTATGCATGTGAACATGCAGCCAATCTACAAAAACAGAATATAAAATAAATATATTCAATATTCAAAATATCAGAAATAAATATATATGAAACATCATTCGTTACCGTTATTACAATTTTAGCTTTCATAAGCGCTCGAATAAAAAAGAACTACGTAAAATTTTCATCGAGTTTACCTATCCTTCATTTGCATATCTCTCTCTTGCTTAATAGTTTGCCATTTTATAAAACGTTAAAAATTTTACGCGGAAATACAAACTCGCTTCCGACCTAATCAATTGCATTTATCAATATTTGAGAGCACGATCAGAACAGATTACAGGAGCACATCCCGTCATGCACAAAAATATAAGAATAATATAAGAATAATCTTTTAAGAGAGGTAGTTGTTGTGTGAAACAAAAAAATAAAATAACAATAAGCAAATAACAATAGCAAATAAATATTTTAAAGTTTAATTGGGCATAATCGTGAAATTCTCAAAATTAAATGGGTAAGTAAATAATATTTCATTAAAAATAATTGCTTTTTAAGCTTGTTGCATTTTTAATTAAAACTTTGGAATCCGACTGAAAGGATATCCCGTGTGATTCTATTACACCTGTTATGATTTCGCGATAAAAATATCAGTTAACACAGAACTTTTCCTGTTTAAAATAATACGTAAAACTATACATCCGAAAAATATCGCGGATATCAATAAAGGCAAACTGTCCTCAGAAATGTTGCAAAAAATTCTGTTTTCTTTTTCAAATCGCTCATAAAATACCTTTCTGGTGGACGAATAAGAATTACGAGTCGCGTGAGATTTACGAGCGCAGCTCGTCACGTTTGTTTGCGGACAGTCGTAACCGCGACCTTAGTTTTTCTTTAGCATCGGCCGGTTGTGACCGGGTCGATATTCCTCGGCCCACCGAGGAAGAGCCCAGCATCCACTAGAATGCTATTCGGTCTTCTACACCTGGCTGTACTCTTCCACTACTTTACCCTTTGTCCACCCTTTCGCTACCCTAATCTATTAGATTCGAGGATGGCGGCGAGAAACTTAGCCATTCTACCTATTCTACTGCGAAACAAATTCAACACACAAATAATCATTATATGTATATAATTTAGCATCGACTCAAGTACCGGATACTTTGGTTAATTGATTTTACATCGATAAATCAAGTAAAAAAAAAATAAAATTTTGCACAACTTGAGTTATATATATAATTTAGATCTGGTTGGAGTAATTCTTCAAATAATATAAAAATATTATAAGAGCAATATTAATGTGTGTATGTGTTTGTTATATATATGTGGAATAAAATATTAATATTAATATCTTGTCGAAATTCGACAAATTTATGCCTATTATCTTTTTCATTTAGATTATTTGATTAATACAATACAAGAAATTAAAATGTATGAACGCAACGTTCGACGTTCTATTGTATTATTCGCTTCACGAAACGTTGGGATATTTTTAAGGCAGGCTATCCGCCGTTTGCTGTTTCAATCAGTACAATGCAAGCAGAATAATATTTAAGCAGTATTTTATGGAAAAGAAAAAAAAACATATCGTCTTTGATATCATAATCTCTCTCCTCCATTTATGATTCGCAATAAATTTAAAAAGAATCATATATCAATATGTGCCTATGTTTTTTCTATATTCAAATCTCTCACTGCAATGAGAAGGATAGGATTACATGTATGGTTCACGCAATAATGTAAAGATTTAATTTAATAAAGTAGGTATATGTGAGAAGCTCACGTTATATGAACACGCGAAGAATTCAATTTTCCGGATCGATATTAACCACGTGCCTAATTATTTATCTGCCAGACAACCTTGCTATAACATAGATATGGGTGTGGTTTTGTTGGCGAATGACCACACCCCCGAATCTATTTTTTGTAAATCATCCCTCTTTTATGCATGTGAACATGCAGCCAATCTACAAAAACAGAATATAAAATAAATATATTCAATATTCAAAATATCAGAAATAAATATATATGAAACATCATTCGTTACCGTTATTACAATTTTAGCTTTCATAAGCGCTCGAATAAAAAAGAACTACGTAAAATTTTCATCGAGTTTACCTATCCTTCATTTGCATATCTCTCTCTTGCTTAATAGTTTGCCATTTTATAAAACGTTAAAAATTTTACGCGGAAATACAAACTCGCTTCCGACCTAATCAATTGCATTTATCAATATTTGAGAGCACGATCAGAACAGATTACATTTGTTGATTGTTGTGTGAAACAAAAAAATAAAATAACAATAAGCAAATAACAATAGCAAATAAATATGAGTCTACATTTTTCCTTCTATCGCTACTCCTCAATTTGGAACATTTGTTTTTCCTGGAGTGACTGCTCTTTATCATGGCATTCCGCAAACAGCCGCAATTTATTATACTCTGATTCTCATCATTAGGCGCTTTTCTAAATTTTTTATTATAATTTAGCGCGCGATAATTTAGTTTCTAAAAATTTAAAGAATCTAATTTTTTCAACTTTAAAATAGAATTTCCAAAATTTTTGAAAATAGGTGGGCTATAGACGAATTAATTAGTTACTCATTCCAATTAATTTGTTCATCGTTAATCAATTAATTTAATTGGAAATTTATTAAAAATTCCGTTAATTTTGATTTCTACAAAAATAAATTAGAACTTTTGCGAAACATATGTTGAAGAGGCAGTATGTCTACTTTTGACTTTATCGATGTAATTTGTCAATACGTTTGCCGATATTCCTCAAGAAAAGCGCACCGTGTCGAGGATTTGGTAGATATAGAGGAAACGATGGAACTGCAATATATCGTCAAGTTATACTCGCCCCTTGCGTCGATATATATTTTCTATTCATGTAACTCCGCATCTGAGACATGTTATAAACGTGTTACAGACATATGCTCGGTTTCTCGTATTCCCAGCAGATTATTCGCGCACAAAGAACAAGCCAAACTTGTCCGTCCCACATTCCATTAAATAAAATAAGAAATACAATAATGGATCAGTTCGTGAAACTTGACTACAATACATATTTATATTCAATATATAAAAATTTATATATCGATCAAAATTATCTCACAAAGGAATATTCTCTCTCTCTTTCTCTCTCGTAAATTTTGATAAAAATTTAGTTTGCAAAAAAGATATTTAAGAATAAAAATGTGTTAAAAAATTATTAGAAAAAGTATCGCCCAAGAAAAATTTTGGTAGCTATAAGTCAATATAATTTTCAAATTTCATAAATTCCAATTCAACCAAAATTTCAAGTCAATCAAATAATTTATAATTGAACGGAATAGCGGTAAATTATTACAATGATAATACTTCGTGTATCTTTGTAAACAACTTATATTAAATATTGAGCTCTGAAAGATTGTATCCATTATATATATATATATATATACACTACTGCATCATAACAATGCAGTTTTGAACGAAAGCAACGATTTTGAAAACAAGAGAGAGAAAGAGAAAAAGAGAACACATTTTATTACATAGATTAGTATTAGATTTCGATCTTGTCTTCGCGAGAACTTAAGTATATTAAAATACGATAATTTATTTTATGTTTATATCTCATTTAAAATATTCTTTATCTTAAAGACAAAGTACAAGTATGTCCTTTTTTGTATTAAACTTCAAAAAAATGAATTAAAAGACTATTAGAAGAAAAAATTATGTGTATGTATGTCTATGAAGTGATAAGAACTATATAAATCGCGTTTATAACTAATATTTAAAAAAAGATGTGTACATATAAAGTAATTAATGTATTCATCATTTTATTTTCAAAAGCTCTGGAAATCTGTAGAGTCTTGTTAAAACTATAATTTTTGTATGAGCAAAATGGTATAAATCTATAAATTAAACGCAATCACGAGTAGCTTAATTACAAATAGCTAAATTATGTATAAAATTCACTTGTAACCTGGGATGTAATTTTTTAGTAACATAATTTAAAATGTGAGAATTTTACCCCAATACTAAAATTGAAAAAAGAATGCTTTGATAAAATACAGATACTAAACATCAAACATATGAAACTTTAATTATATATTTTCAATTTTTAATAAATGATTAATATATCTCATCTCATAGTTACGAATTAATTATAAAGATCATTCAGTTATTTTAAGTTATTAAGTTTTGTAGCTTTAAAATGTTAATAAATATTTGCTAAAAACAATTAAGATTATTCCATGTTTGTTTAAAGCACGTATCACGTATAAATGTGACAGCATTTCTATAACTAAATTATACTGATATCTGAGTTAACTAATTCTGGATTAGCGACACGATATCTTTGTCGAGATTAAAAGTAGAGGGAGAGTGACGAGAGAAATTTAGTTAACTAAGTTTACCGCTAACTTGTGTTGGTACGATATTCATTTGGCTTTATATGCGATTTTGTGCAACATTATTTCTGAATATCGTGCACAGTATATATCACTTTCATGTATATTGTAAATATATTGTTTATTATAAAATATCTTAATCTTTTTATAAAGAAAATTGTAATCTAATTCCTTGATACACTTGCTTTCAGTCTTATGTGTATTAATTAATCTCAATAGTACATATTTCAATGATAATCGCTTTTTTTTATTTCTATAAATTTAATTTTAATTAATTAATTAGGCTTTCAAAAATACATTTGCATTGACAAATAAGGCATAAAAAAATAAGCCTTTTGCACGATATATTGTCTTCCTATGACAAAAATCATTGACAGAAGAAATTATTATAGAAGAAAAGATAAAGATCAAGCGGATAGAAGTAATCTGAGCGAATCACTCTAAGCCGATAAATCTTTATCATATTTCGACACGCCGTAGGGTAATAAATAAATTGGATAAAGAAGAGATATATATCTATCGTTATGCATATAACCTAGTATAGACTCATAAATTTTGTCGCTTGGTCGAGATATGATATTCATAGCGAGATTGTGTCCCTTTCTTTTTAATACTCGAATGAACAAACAACGCTATAACTGGATTGTACATACACTATTTTTCGGATACATTTTCTAAATTACGATGTGTTGCTTTTCAATTTTTCAAAAGTCATCGTATTAAAACTGTAATAATTCGATATTTGTTCCACTGAACTTTTATTTAATTTTAACGCATCTTTCCGCAACTAAATTCTTTTTTATCTCAATCAACAGTCCGAGATTAATCAATTTAGCATATCAAATAATGTGCAAACACATCGGGATTAAAATCAGCATTAGAATCGATCCTTATCTTTTATTCTCTCTTCGCGTTACACGTTATTAACAAAATAGTGCAGACACTCGAGATAATAATGCTCGATAATCAACACTCATGCTTGATGGCCAACTTTATTTTATAGTGAACTATCCACAGAAAAAGAGAAGGGAGAAGAGAGAAAAGAGAGGGGAGAGAAAGAAAAAAAAATGGTTCGATAGGTCGAGTGGCAACCGACACCTGAGGTTGCCGATGTCGTTGTGAAAAGTTGAATGCTCTGAAGAGTACTTTGTAAGGATATCAACACGGTGATCAAGCACCGTCAGGTTTACCAGTTTACGAAGACTTACAGACGACTATCTCGCGGTAGATTAACAAGAAGTTTCGGCGAGAGAGAGGCATAAGATCTAGTGAAAGACAGATCTCCCAACGGGAACCAATAAATAGCTCATTCCTAATGCAATTGATTTACGTCCAATTGCGGACTAAGTGGATTTAATACAGTCGCTCATCGTTTCCTAGACAAAAAATAATCGATGTCGCGACGGTTGATTATTACAAATTTAGATGATTAAACGTGAGAATTACGAAATCGATAGCGAGTGTAAATATAAAGTCTTCAGTCGAAATGATAAAAACCGGGTCAAGTCAACTTTTGGCAACAACCATTCAGTATAAACAAATAGCACAAAAGCGTACACGAGATACAAGAGATATCTATTTCTGCACTGAATTAACTAAATGTTAAAGTCTCGAATGTAAAACGAAATTTTAAATAGAATGACATGATCTATCTTATTGCATATAACTGGTCCACACAATATTAATAAACTTATAAATCGGGACACATTGTTCATGAGAGATAGAAATAAGCAATAGACCACTAGCCCTTCCCTCCGCGGTGCGAGAGGCTGTTGCTTAACCTTCTAACTTTAATATTAGTGGAGCAATGCTCGCGTCAAGTAGAAGCGTTAACGGGTCTCTAATCAAACAAACTCGCGGTTAGAGGCTCAGAAGCTGGAACAAGGCAAAGCCTTGAACAGTGTTTGCACCACCGGGCGAGGCCTGTTGACATTCGTCCACTCCCTGCTCACTGATAGATAGACAAAGGACATTCCTAGCCAAGTTATCAAATAAAACATCTGCTTGACAACAACAAAAAGTCGACTAATAAAAGTAACAGTGCAGGGGGAGGGAATTAACAATCTTTGTATAAAATTGATTTTAAATTAGGCGCAGCGTAAAGAGTAATCCATTTTATCAAAGTTCACATTTCAGCGAAAGAAATATTAATATTGTCGATATCGTTAGAGATGTGGAACATTCCAGGATAACATTCATGGCAGTTAACAAGATTGAAATATAAGATGGTCTATGTAAAATATCGCAGGCTGTTTTCTCGGAAACTATTAGCGATAACGACAGAACTCCTTTCTGATGTTTTAAGCTTCATTAAGATTTTTTATAAAACAAATGCAATATTGCTGTGACTTTCCAGAGAAGCAGAAAAATAACTCCGCCCTCATTTTTAAATAAAACAATATGTTTTTTTCTTATATAAATCTTAGATTCTCATTATTTTTCTATATAATAATTGAAATAAGTTTAAATAAGTTAATAGTATTGAAAAATGCATATTCTAAAAAATATTATATGTATAAATAATATATAATGTGTATATATATATATCGATTCTTACATAAAACATGAAATCTTTTATAAATATTTGCCTTCCAAAAACTTATTTTAATCTTTTAATAATATGCAAAATAATGAAAGTAAAAATCAATATCTGATACGTTCTAACAATTATATAAATGTAAAATAAAAATAAATATTTGATAGATATATTAACTATATATAAAATAAAATTTTTTCACTTGTCTCCTCCCTTTTTTTTTCTCTCCTGCACTTGTACTATTCTGAAAAAATTGACCTTCCAAATTGACTTTCCGAAAGAAACTGACTTAGTCCCTTTAGAAGTTAGCGGTAACCTATTTATCCCCTAAAACATCTCAATAAACCATAAAATACTAAAAGAAAATTGTTTCACTTTCCATAATAATACCCGAGAAAACAGTTCGTAACATTTTACGTACGTGACTATCCTGTACGATCACAAAAAAAACTACATCAATATATCACTTTACAAAAGATTAAAAAATTGGGAAATATTTCATAATCGTAAAAATAATCATATAGTCAACATATAAATAAAAATTTCTTTTCTTCTTAATAACGAGATAAATAAAAATTATTAATTTAAACATTAATTATCCAACCCACACGATTAAGAATTGATTAAATTATTTTAATATTGCGCATATGTCGCAAACTTTTTGTAATTTTTATAAAAAGCCTAAATTTTTTATAAAATGTCAGTCTACAAAAATTTGGTCTTTTACGCACCAAAAAAGCTGAATCTGATTTTACAAAAAACCTGCAGCAAAATATTTCATAACTTTCGAACTTAATTTTAATAAGAGCTTTTTTAAAAAAATTGAAAGTTAATATCTTCCAAAAGAAAAAATTTCTCGAGGAAAATTTATTACGGTTTTGTAGTGTTAAACCAAAATTAAATTCCAAGTTAAAAAACTAGAGATTCTTGGAATATTAGATAGTAAATGTAATTTTTCATTATAACATAAATAGTTAAAGAAGAAAGTGATAATGTTGACTAATGATTAATATTGATATATACATTGCGCTTATCTAGTGCATCTAATTTTCTTACATCATAAAATATCAGATGATACGGAGTATAAAGGGCACAAAAAAAGATATTGAAGATACAAGACACGAGAACGAATGAAAAGCCGAGATTCCTATTGAGTTCTATCCACTCCCGGTGTAGATTGCAAACGACAAGACGCATCACGGCCGATCTTATGCAAAGCATGGGGAAATGAGAAAGATATTAACATCAGAAATGGCAGAAAAGCACTACTGCCACGAATGGAAATGTAAGTTTTTTTCATATATTAGAGCGAAATATCTGATACTTAAAGTAATCTCAATATTAATCTCCCAATTAGCGAAAAGAAGAAATAATATGTTTCAGAAATTGCTATTATCCTTCCATATTACGATTATAGACAACAAACTACAACGTTTTACATTGTGTAATTATATTACACGATAAAATCACATAAAAGATGGAGAATAAAAAATATGCCAAACATAGATATAATGTAAAAAAAAATAATAATAGAAAAAAGTTACTAAAAGAGAAATGATCAGTGAAAAGATTAGTATTCATAAAAGAAAAGCAAAGAGAGGAACATAAAAAATATTGGCACTAAAAAATAATTGACATTGAGATATTATGTCAAAAGTATAGAAACGAATATTTTCCATGAAGGCTGATGATGTAATAAAAATATATTTAAAGATTTATGTTTTTTTTTTTAATATCAAAAGAAGGG
Source organism: Formica exsecta (assembly GCF_003651465.1). NCBI lineage: Eukaryota > Metazoa > Arthropoda > Insecta > Hymenoptera > Formicidae > Formica > Formica exsecta. The sequence continues at coordinate 211,952 of NW_021848836.1, read as the reverse complement.
AAATTTTGATAAAACTATAGAAAATAAAGAATAAAAGATATTAAAATTTATATCGCTCGTGGTTCTAAGTGTACACAATGATAGTGTTAAAACCGTGTTGTTTAGACAATGTTTTAAAAGATAACAAAACTTTTAGAATCTAATCTTATAAATAAAATCTGAAAAATTAATATTTTAATAGATTCAATCGAATCGCGAGATATAGTATAAGTGTAGAATAGAATTTTGTATGATTCGGCGCCATTAATTCTTTCAAACTTTCGAAATATTGAAAGTTCGCATCGAAAATTTATACCGGAATGAGTTGCCATGCGAAACATAATTCAAACGTTATATCTTATATTCTCGTTTGCGTAACTTTACTAACAATGTTTCTCGGCGACGCTTCGAGAGGCAAACTCGTTGACCTCTCGCGATCCACCTCGCCTCGACGTTAAATGCGAACAAGAGTTCCATTTGTGTCGTAGGAACTTCCTAATTGTCGGGGTATAATCCGCGTCGTCGGCGTATTTAGCACAAGTTTATCGACCAGATACAACTTCTCCGAGATACATCTGCCTTTTATCCGCCTTTGTTTAGCCCGCTTAACACGCGGTCTTTGGCAGAAGTTACCGTCGAAAATGACATTGTTGTCGGAACTTCGTCGCAGTCCGCGAACTTCGTATCTAAACGTAAACAACTAACGATAAGATTTATTAACTCGCAGAGTTTTTTATGAGAAAAAATTTCTATCTCTAAAGACTATAATCGTTCGTATAACTACAAATCCATAATAATATGATCTATGGTGTATAATATAATCTTGATTTTTAAATATCGGCTTTTATTATAAGACAAAGCATAAATTTTATTTTATGTTTGATTTGAAGAATATTGCACGTCGTTAGTGTGTCTATTCATAACTCTCTTATTGATCGATATATATCGTAATTGAAAAAAAGAGTTTTTCACAAGTATAAAACATGAAAAGTAAGACAATAAATATAAAGCGTAAAATAAAAGAATTAATAATAATATATATCTTTAAATCGAAATGTTGATAACTCATTAGACAAGATTCTCTACTCGTAGATAAAAATTTTTAGTTAGCATAAATGAAATACTACAATGCCAAAAAAAAATTATTTTTGGGAGAATTAAAGAAAAAATTAAAGAAACTTAATCTATTTCTATAAAAATGTCACTAACACAGAATTTAGAATTATCAAATATTTTTGAAATATTATCCTAATAATTATAAAAATTATATAAACTATTAATTACAAATAAAAAAACGTATGATATTAGCACTATTAAATTGATCGTAATTCACATAAATAAAATATATACAAATTTTATGCTTGTGAAAGAGAAAAAAAGAGAGAAAGAAAAAATTTCTCCCCATCTATTGATTTTTGCTTTTCCTTATTGGTCACTAGTAGGCAAGCTCGATAATCTCAATTACCGATTAATCTCATTTACTTGGTAAGCGCCTATCATCGCGATTTGAAATCAGGAAACTCCTTCGTTTCCTATCGCATTTGATAATAATTGCTAGCCGGTTAAGAGAAACGATTCTCGGCGATTTTTCTTGCAGATCAGTAATCCTTCCTGCAGCGAGATTTACGATTCTTATGAAACAAAAAAATAAATATTCAAACTCTTATAACGAGAACTATTTTTACTCTGATATTTTAATAAGATGTTATCTTTTTCGCAATCTTTGAGAGAGTTTAACATATTAAATATTTTAGTAATTAAATTTTTTTATAAAACTAGAAAATTAAGTCTATAAAATTAAATTAAAACTATAAAATTAAATCAAATTTCCGTATTACAGAAAAGTATACTAAAAGTCAACTCTGTTCTAGAGCACAAGATATTATTATTAAATATTAAAACTTAATAAATTCCAATGTTATTTCCTTAATTGTTACTGTACATTTATATTATATTACTTATTCTTATTATACATATACTTATTCTTTATATATGCTTTTTTTATTATCTCAATTCAAATCTATCTCAGCATAATAAACATTGCACGCTGCTGAGCTTTCCTTTCGCACGCTTCATAAATTAAAACGGTTATCGGGCGCGAGCACCTGCGGTTAATGAGTGCCATTCTTATTGCGATGCTGCGACAGTTAACGGTCGTAAAAAAATAGCTAAGATAACAGACTAAAATATCAGTGATCATAAATAGTGATTCAAGCATCGAACGAAACTATTTACTTGTATATATGTTTCTTAGTGAAACATTATATAACAAAAAAGATTTACCATATATGGACCTTCGCCCCCTCTCTGTATTTTGTTTTATTCCAAAAACGGACAGAACTTTCCGGTAGACCTAATATATTACTTTATCGTATATTAACATTTTGGTTTCCTTTTTATTATAATTATATTTTATACAACATGATCCATATATTCTAACCATATTTAAAAAAGAAATAATTTAATATTTTATATAAACCGCAGTTTTGCAGTTTTTCTCAAGAAATTTTTAATTTGACATTCTCTCAAATATAATTTTGCTATATATATATTTCCGTTCTCTTCCAATTTACAAAAGAAAATATCATCTCTATAAAAATATTAAAAGCTAAATCTAATTATCATTTTTTCATCAATTCAATTATTTACACTTTGATAAAATTTAGCATAAAATAGCTTTAATTTATTTCTAAATTGACGTTGCACATTTGCGTTGTGCAACGCAAACCATTAATTTCTTCGTAACATGATCATTTTTTTACAAAATAACTTTTACAAGGAAAATAGGATGTCTGAAAACAAAAAAAAAGATCGTCCCTCAAATATCCATCAAAGCGGTTTTAAGAGAGATTCGCTGTCCCTTCCGGGTCGCGTGAACAGCATCCGGAATATATAGAGGGAAAAAAAAACATTTCGCACCGTCAAAGGCAGGAGAAAAAAACAAGACAAATTCGACACCGTGCTCATGCGTGTCAACGCGTATCATGCCACACGTTGACGCACGCGGGTATGCAGATATCGAGAAACGATATCCAAAACTACCCTCCGAAGCCGGTGGTGGTACGTTGATGACGTCACGGACAACGCGCACGCGCGAATCTCAGTTACATGTTGATCGTTACTCGCCTTGTGCAGCCAGCAGGCTGCTAAAGACGCGTTCACATAAAGACACGTACACCGAATCGAGCAAAGATTATGACGTCTTGGATAACGCAATGGCGTAAATGGGGAAGGAAAAAAGCGGTATATACAGCATCAGGGATGCGAAGCCTTAAGAGGAACGTGAAATGAATTAAATCTATAGAAGATTGATTGTTCTATTAAGATGTAGTTTCTAAAAAAATGTAATTACTAATAAAAAGCTATGCTATTTCTAAAAATTTTTGTATACAAGCAATTAAAAGCACATCGCGAGATAAGCATACCGTAGGTCCTTAATTTCCTAGAGTCATAATTCTTTAGCTAAGCTTTAATAAAGTTGTACTGCTTTCAACGGAAGGTCTATAAGAAAAAGAGAAGTGAATACTTAATTAAGTGCTGATGCATACTCATCCAGTTCCTTGAAATAACGATCATGATCAATTTGCAAATGTTTCAAGTTGCTTGAAAGATGATATAATGTAAAAAAAAAATTCTACAAAATCATCATTTCTTAAAAGGAACGGAAGAAAGATAACAAAAATAAAACGTAACAATAAAACGCTTTTAAAATTTACATCAATTAAAGGATGCTCTAAAAAATAACATGATTAAAATAAATGATGATTACGCCGTGCTTAGATTTGTTTATATGTTTACGGCGCCATAATTAATAATGATTAATAATAATTAAGAACAAAGGATTCAAGAAAAACAGCGTTATAAGCAAGACCGATCTGATCAACCCTTCAAATATTTCAGTGCCTAAGTAAGCCGTGATCAACATTTCATTTGTCATTATTTTCAATTATGATTAAAAACAAGTTATATACTTTCGGACACACTTCATAAAAACTTTAAAATTTGCATTAAAAAAAGCATGACTGACAAATTTTCAAAAATTCAAACTCCGAGAGATCCAAATATCTATTGTTTTACGAGATAGGTCATTCAATCGGGAAAAAGATGTTGATTTTATTTTGATTTTTATGTTAATAATATATAATCGTATTGTCTAGTAAAGAGTTATTAATTTTATCCATATAACTTGTATAATTTTGTAATAAAAGTTAATTTATATTTAATATAATAATTGATCATAAAAATTTAAAATTATGTAAAAAGTTTGAAAAGTTTATTCCGTTTTATTACTTTAAGAAAGAGGGAACTTATATAAATATTGCTTAGAGCTTCATTATTTAAGCTAAATTGCGCTTGGTAGCTCATGGGATATTGATTAGCAGTTTATTTATTATAGTATTATCAATCAATATGTAGTAGTATCTGTTAATAGGAATATCCAATACTATTATTATGTAGCAGTATCCATACTACTTGAATAATACATATATAACTGACATTCATATCATATCCTGGGCATATAAAAAAAATTGTAATTATTCAATATCGTACATCGAAAAGTGACATCCTTCACCAAACCGTAACAGTAAAGGCAGACGCTTAAGGACATCGTGGATCGGATCACTCTGTCGTTTGGAAATTTCCGCGGAAAATTTTGCCGACTCCCCCCAAAGGTATTATGCTCGCCGACGCTCGGCTGAATTCCGACTTCGCGCGAAGGGGGCGAGAGCGCCATTGATGCAGTTAAATTTGCATCCCGTATACATTATGCAAATCATTGGCCGCCCATAGCGAATATCTTTGGGGCGTGTTTCAGCTTCTTCGGCTTAATCTCGAGACTCACAATTTTTTTCGGTTGGTCGACGAATAAACATCTTGAAACGCGAGAATCATTACATTTCGCCGTTAAAATCATCAATCTAAGAACAAAATTGAAGATCATTCTGCTCGCCTTAGAAATATATTAATGATGCCGAGTATAACCATTGCTAAGTTATGTTAATTATATATCGATATTCCAATCCGAATGCAAATAATAACGGTGCGCTTGCAGCGCGCACGCGCGTCACATTAAATTCATATATTTATGCAAATATACGAGCAATTTATATTACAAGTATGCAAATCAATATTATTGATGCAGTAAAAAATTCAATATTTATCTAGCCTCACTATTTTAGGATATGATTAATGCACACGGCAATTACAGTCCTATTTGCTCGAACAATCGCGGCGTATCATATGGATCTCAAAAAGCTAAACTTATTCCCCAAAAGTAATAAAATCGTGACGTTTCATCGATTGATCATTTGTTCCACTAAATGACGACGCTTAGTTTAGTCAAGTTGAGTCACCGAGCAGGAGACAAGGAAAAGTATAAATGGAAAAGAAAATGTTCGGTCGCGAGGGAAGAGAATTGCCCTCTCTCGATGGTAATGGCTCGCAATTTGTCAAGGATTATCATGCTGCCAACTACGCGTCCTACGAATCCTGTAGCTTTTCGTCCTCATTTTGCATGGATCGATAATTTTGGTAAAGATCTCATCAAAATAAGTAATTTTATTTATCGAACTATCATATAATAATGATTTATCATATAATAATGTCATACAATATGATATGATAAAATGATATAATAAACAATTTCTTCTTCCTTGCAATTCAGAGAATATACATTATTCATTTTACTGCGGCACACATGTAATCCGGGTAATCCAATCAAAAGACAGAAAAAAATTAGCACTTTAAAACGCGTGTTTTACTTCAAAAGAACATGTCTACACATGTCATTTTTAGAAAAGTAATTTTCCAACAAATTTTACATACAAACACACATAACTATTTCTTATTTACAAATAAAACATTTCTTTCCAAAAAGAATCAAAATAACTATCGACATATTAAATTAAAAAAATATCTAAAAGTGTAAAATCAAATAAAATCTTATGCATATCTCTACATGAAATCTACAAATAATAAACTTATATTTTGATTAAATAAATTTAATTTCTTAGCTATTATATGATTTCAAGTATCGAATAGCATTTTATATGAGAGAGAAATTTATTGTAATTTAAGATATAATAAAATATATAAAATATAATCTATTTTCAATCTTTTTTCCAATCAATCCGGGATTGCAAAAGTTATTTTAATTTTTGTTACAATAATAGCAATATAAAACTTTAATAACGCATATACATATATGACTGAATTTTTTTATCAATAAAGGTATTACAAAGAAAAATTCAATTAGAAACAAATTAGAAACAATGTTTAAGATCTATTTAATGTCTTTTTAGTCATTAATTCTTTGCCTCAAATACGATTTATCTCTACTAAAAATTTAATAGAATTTAGATATCATTATTTTCCCAATTTTCAATATTAAATATTTGGGTAATTAAATCTTTAATAGAATTTCCCCGTTGATCTATAGCCGACTTGAAATAAATTTCTAAAAAAATTAATTTTGTTTATAAATAATTTATTTTGTCTGTTTAGCTTTAAAACTTAGAATTTCCAAAATATTTTCCAAGTATCAATTAATGAACTTTGTAAACATATATTAATATTTCGACACTTCGAAATATTTATTTTTTTTTTTCACGATTGAAAAAATATTTAATTAAATTTAGAAATCCATGTATATAATAATACACGTGGGCCAATTATATAAAAAAAATGTACGTGCATGTGATTTTCAGTTTCCGTTAACGCATTGATTTTTCTAACTTCCGTGAACGAATTATAGTGCCACATTTATGCACACGTATACACTTTACGGCATCGATTTATTTGTTATCCTTCGAGAAGATTTCCGGTTCCGCACCCTCGCATTTCCCTAGATCTAGATCATAAAGCTTGATAGTAAATAGTAACCGCCTGCTATACGAAAATTTTTGCAAAAGATTTAGCTAGCGTATTGACTCATCAGAACTTATACTAGATTAGCTCATAAATAATGTTACATTTATCTATAAAAATTAATTTCTGGATGCGAATCTGAAGTCATAATCGCTACTTTGCAGGAAATATTTATTGTTTCCAAGCACTCGGATGCTTATTTCTTTAATATATGTCCGGAGAAAAATATCCATTTAACGTACTCATATTTTACATTATTTCGAACAATTGTTTTTCCACGTTGAACAAATTTATAGATATATTTAATATGTAGAATATTTATATATTAAAAATATTACAACTATATTTTTATATATAG
>NW_021848836.1:187267-204731 GCF_003651465.1 Formica exsecta | reverse complement strand
AGAATATTTCTATAATATATTTTTATATAGAATATTCTTATATACGCTTTATTTTATGTAAATTACAATATAAAAGCAAGGCTCCCTTTTTTGATTACGATAATAAAAGAGAAATAAATCTCTTTATCTTGTTTATCTAACAAATGGATAAAAGAAAAGAAGAAGAAGAATGTAAAAGATTGAAGCTCTGAATCACTACAGTCGGCGGATTGACGTCAAAAGCAAGAAAACATACGTAATATTTTCTTGTAATAAAATGAATGAAATGAAGCTTGAATAGAATGTTTTTTTTTTTGGCGTTCTATCATTTACGTTCGATAAAATGTCATAAACTCATTTTTTATCCTTTATGAACAAATAGTTGTGTGCATGTGCGTGTGTATGTATAATCTATATTACAGGTACTCTTTGTTTTAAACTACAATTAAATTTTACAGCGATTTATAAATTAACATACTAAAATAGAATTTGCAGAAAAAGAAAACAGAATTTGCGTGTGACTTTTCATCTCTGACGTCATAATCCAATACAGCTGCGAAAGCTGGTCCAGAGTTTTAATCGAAGAGCATCAAAGATAGATTTCATTACCTAATGTAAACTCAGTCAGTCCCCTCCTTGCACACTCTTTCACCGTCCAAGCATTATATTAAATTTCATTTCACCATTTTTATCAGATCGAATCACCGCTATTACTGGCAAGCTACCAAGTCTCTCTTTCTCTCTTTCTTTCTCTTTCAAACATAGCGATTCATCTTTCAATGTGAGATAGTTAAGAAAAGTCAGAAAATGGAAAGATAAAATTATTAGATAAGACGAAGGAAAAATTTATCAGATATGATGTACTTATGCAATCATAGATTTCGAAATTTCTCATTGCATTATAATAAAAATAAAATTTCTATGCGCTAAAAAGAAGTCAAATATTGTTCGACATCAGAAACAATCGAGATATACATGCTTAAAAATGTTTGAAGATACTCTCCAAATATTCGTCACAAATTAAAGTAAATAAAATTGCATAAATCTCATATATTATATAAATTTATAAATTACATTTAAAAATATGGTTTTTTATATAAAAATAATTTTTTTTATTGGTTTGAGAATAACGATATTATTTATCATCTCCCTTTTAATATTATTACTAAACCACACATTATTTATTTTTATATGTTAAGGAAAAATATGAACTTCACATCATAATTGTGAACAGAAAAGATCAATTTCTTTTGCATCGATCTGTAGATGAGTTATAATATCAAACGCGTACTACGAGAAAATGCACTCAGAAGGCAAGTAGTCGGAAAATCTTTGGATATAAAGTTGACCTAAGCTATTTAACATTATAAGGTAGACATCTTCATTTGTGATGATTGTCTTTACGGAATGGCAAAAATTTTCAAAACTATAGTAACTTAATAAATTTACGACTTATTTATACCAATATATTTTTAATCAATTTTTAAAAAATATTCAATTTTTAAAACTGTTTTTTCAAACTATAACAATTCATACATCATAATAAATATATCAAAAGCGATGTGAAGCGTTGTATAAAAGCGGATATTTGTTTGCTCATAATATAAAGAATAATTGATTGTAAAAATCTATTTTGTATTATTATTAACAATTTTGCATTAAGTGAATAATGATATGACCAAGCTTGATTGTTAAAAAAAATATAGACGTATTAAAATATCGGTCTCATTCATTCTATATCTTAAAGTCAATAAAACATTATTTGTTAATAAAATAACATTTGCTCAAATCTTATAATGTTGATCGAAGATAATCTGACGTTAAATTTCGTTCTGGTACGCGATAAATAGATCTGACGTTTTACAAAAGCAAACATTAGCGAGAAAATGAACAGTTACTAATGTAAATCCGCAATGATCATGAAAATTGCATCAAGCAGAAAAGGCTTTGTTCAAGCGGTAAATTGATGCGCGAATTTACTAAAGACTATTTCGCGTGCTATTTCAAGACCGTCAATTTTTCACTCAACTCAATTGTTCGCGGATATATAGATATAACCGACTCGTACGCCGGCGCTTTGATAGAAAAAAAAAAATCCACCAGTAAAATATTCTATACACACATACAAGTTTTATAAAAATAAAGTTATTTTTCATATATATCATAATAATAATAACAGAGTTAATATGCTTGTTTATTGTCGCTAGCATAGAAGATAAATTATTGAGATGTTCGTTAAAAACTGTTTTTTTGTTTCACACGAGAATGTCAACAGCGCATTTTAAAAACGTTTGACATCGGATTACATCGTTTTTGTGTTCATAAGTCCTGCCATTCATTACGGCGTATCATTTCTCCTATTGACCGTGTAAAGCTCCGATCTAAAAGATTTAATTCACACAGTACGAACTTTTAACCGTTTCAGACCAGCAACATTATCGTTAGCGATTTGTAAAAACTTTCATGCGATGTAATACCACATAATAATAGTACGTTCTGCCGTAAAATGAACAAAATTTGTGTTCAAAATTCGTGTTCGAATAAATTAGATAGACATATTTATATGTTTCTTAATTCATTTACAACGATAATAATGTAAATATTAATAAAAATTATTAATTATTCGTGATTGTACAATTAAATTCATACGACATATCGATATATCTCTCATCTGTTCAAATATTCATAATCAAGATGATTAAAATCTAACTGTAATGATATGAAAACGCGCAATAAATACATAAATCGTAATCAAATTTACAAAAAGTAATTAGTGAAATATATTTACCAAAAAGTATTGGTCTTGATAGATATACATGATAATAACGTGATTGACCCGACATATATACTAGTATACCGCATAATCAAAACAACAGACCCACAAATACTCATTATTCAATACTGTAATACCACAACAACGAACAGATTTTATGCATGTCAATTGCATCAAAGTTGTGTTGAGAGATTCCTACCTACCTTCCTATACATAATTTATCAAATGATTGGTATTGCACTATGTATTTATTTTGTTAAGGCTATCATATACAGCTTGAAACGTACAAAATTACGTGTATATTCTCTAACAATGAGAGAGAGTAGAGCCCTTTATATCAAATTGTGTCCATTATTTAATCAAAACTTAGAGTTCTTAATATAAATTATTTATGATTTAAAATTGTGTGTATATATTTTAACATATTTACAAAAAAATATAGCCTTTGAATTTCTGTTTGTAGGTCCTGTGCTTGATAATAAAAAAAAAATTATGAATAGCTACATTAAAATGATAGATAAAGTCGGACAATAAAGGCAATGTTGTTGACGTAAATAAGATTTATCCTATATACAAAATGCTGTATTATAAATTTAGTGTCCACATTCGTGCACGCATATAAAATATTTTAAAGGAGATAGAGTCTCTCTCTGTAATTATATATGTATATTAAAAGAGAGTCTCTCTCTTTTTCATCTTTTCTTTCTCTCTCTCTCTCTCTCTCTCTCACACACACACTCTGTCGCTGTTAAAAAATTAATTTCTTGATCATAAAAAAAATTAATTTCCATTATAGATGTATATAAGATACTTAATAGTTTGATTCAATAGTTTAACTCTCTTTCTCTCTTTTTTCTTAATTATAAAAACTAATTAATTAATATTAATTCTAATTATATACATATTTTATTAATTATTAATTATAAAAAACTCTCCCTGTATGTACAGCCTCATAATGTTATAAACCTAGTTATTTTATATTATGGCCTAGGTTTTTTGCTATATATGCAAGGACAGCAAAAAGCAAACAGAGAGACTAATATGCTGCGCAGTCTCTGTTAACATTTTATATAAATAATTGAGTATAAGAAGAAAAAATTTCTCTCTGTGTGTTTTAGAATAATATTAGAGAAATATAAATAATAAATATAATTAATATCAGAAATTAATAAAATATTGCGAATGTAGAGACAAAGTCCAATCAAGTTTTATACGTTGTAATAAAAAAGACTTACGTATAAGCATATTTTATTCCTCTTTGCGAATGATTATAAATATACGACATAGATTTTCCACTAATAACAATTAAAGGAAAAAATGCTTAAAAATAAAAAAAAAATATAAAAAGACAAAAATGTGATTATTGACGCAAATAAACTCTCTCACTCTATTGCACAGGAATGAGTGAAGGACGAGGTCAGAAACGTACATAAAAATAACAGTGTTTAAAGGACTACTTGCATTTGAACTGTTTCTGGCGGTGCTTAAAAATAGAAATAAACCCATTTATTTGACAAAGTCCATATCAACGAGCGCAGTAATTTCCATTTATAATTCAGTACAATGCCCAAATATATCAAAGTTTTAAAACCGATGAAAGATGGTGTGTCGATCCAAAGTATTAGAGAATTAATTTTATCTTTTCGACCTTTTCGACCACGGTATAGCAGATGGAAGACATTGTTAATGGGAGCATCTATCTCTACATTATATTAGATGAATTTAAAGGTGAAATTTTTTACTAATTTTACAATACATATCTTCATAATAATTAATAATATTTTATATCATCGCATTTTTTAGTCATAGTTCAATAAAAAATATTGCTCTCACTGTGTTGTTTTCAATCAGTTTTACCCCTTACAGAATAAATTTTAGATGTCCATTTTATTTTAAACTCCCACAGGAAATTGTAGAAATGAGCCGTCTCTATGTTCATTCATAAGTTAAGAAAAAACAAGTTTTATACCGCGAACATTAAGGAGTTTACGTAAGAAGATCTTCTTGAAATTCTGTCAACGTATTTTATACATTATAAACCTAGGAAAAAACGATTGATCGTAATGATATCTAGTAAATGAGAAATCAGAATCGCATCAAGACTTAATATTTACCCATATAATTCATGTTAATGTACATTCAATACTTAATCTGTTTTGATAGGAATAAGAACAAAGTGATGTGATTATTGCAATATAATTAATGCAAAATTGCATTTTATTGTAAATCTTTATATAAAAAACCAATTAGAAATTTAATTAAAAATTAATTTTGACTCTTAACACAAAATATATCTGTAATTCCAGAATTTAATCCCTTTGCCTTTCTGTTTTTACAAAAAAATAATAAATAATAAAAGTATTAATTCCAACACTTTTTTTTCTATTTTGTATATTCTTAAATAGTCGAAATAATAAAAAGTAACATTATGTATGTATAAAAAATTATTTTTAAAAAAATCTAAAAAGAAATAAGGAATCTGAATGATTCACAATTATCGAGTGTCAATTTTTTCTATATCATCAATAAATGTTTAATTTTTTGAATTTTATTATAATGAAATTATAATGAATTTATTATAATTATTAATTATTATAATGAAAAATGTTTCAATATCAGAATAGTATTCAATGCATCAAGATAGTATTATTATAATATCTAATATCATAAATTAATGACTCTCTAATTGTTTTTTTATTTACTCAAATAAGATACGTGTCTCTAGTTGTTAAAATATATTTATTACATTTATTACATTTGGATTTATCACCGTTACACTTTATTAAGCACTCGCTGTATGCAGGAAGGATCACGGTTGAAGCGCGAACGCCGCGTGCGCGTACACAGCTTCTCGTAATGCGAGCTTAAATTCCGGCAGAACAGGCACCTGATTTCAGATTCCGGTTTTGGTGCAACAACGTATGCTTGACATGCGTTATCAACGTCGCTGACAAGGCACCGAGCCGCTGACGATAACGTGGTTAAAGGGCGACAGGCAAGGGTATGTAGACGGTTTAGGACGGCCGCAAATGCGACCGAATATCGTTTAGCCGGCATTCAACTCCCGACGCGACGGAATTAACTGCACGCCAGATCGCGAATGAATATACGTTTCGCGATGCTATATCCCGGAAAAGTACTGACGGCGATACTGAATCGCAATTTTCCATTGCATCGCCGGACAGACGCAGGGCGCCGTCTGGACGCCCATAATCCGGCATCTGTGCTCTTTCGCGGCGAACCTCACGCATGGATGCGCCCGAATGCGCAGCGTGCAGTTTAGCTATAAATCGTGCATTGCACGAGAAAGCTTTAAGTGTAGCTATACATATACGAGATCTCGCAGAGAAATCCGTACACAACGGCACAAGATTCTTTCGCGTAATTTGTGCTCGGTTTCTCGTTAAAATTTAATTCGGCATTTAATTACGAAGTTTATGTAATTCTGAAGAAGTATAAGATTAAGCCTCAGCAGAATAAATGAGCAAAATATACGTCTTCTGTACACAAATTACATGTATCCATCTCTTTCTTAATACCAAGTTAATTCGGAATTACGTAACGGAGTCAAGTAACGTCGAAAATGAGATGTATATCTATTATGACAAATGAAGATTTGGGTTTTAATTTCGGAGATATTCAATTTACAGTGATATCTCAGTAAACGCAATTTACTTTCAATTAGCTTTTATAGCGGGATAGTGGAGATTAAAATCGATGATTCAGGCCAATCTAAGAGATATGATGAATATCATAAAATCCAAGGATAAAATTGTGAGGCGGGATAAAAGAAAATTATGTGGTTATTCTATTATATGCGATTAGCCGCATCAAATCTCTGTTTTCTTGATTTAATATCACACAACGATAAAGAAGCTCTAAAGCGTTACGAGCATCGCGTATGCTATAGAAATAGTAATGTCCAATAACTGCACGGAATTTAATAAACGAAGCAGAAATTGAATTGCAATCCCTATTATTTTTCTATATCTCATCTAACTCATATAAGTTACGATAAATAATAACAATAGTTTCAATAAAACAAACAAACTTTGATAAAATTTTGATAATAAATAAAAAATAATAAATATACAATAGTTCTAGAATTATCGAAATGTATCGATACTGTTAATAATAATTTTTACAGAATTATCAAATTTAATTTTATAAGAATATTCATTAGAAAATCCGTGAAATATAAATACCATGGATCAAGTTAAATTCTTCGTTTTTAAAAACTTCGTTTCTTTATACTATTATAGTTCTCATATTTCTCAGCATTTTTTATATTGCTTATTTATTTTCACAATAACCACCTCCTTTTCATAATAATAATAATAATTTAATGAAAATGGCTGTAGATAAAATACAATTTTTTTTGTTCCTTAATCAAATATGATGCCTTCCGTATCATAAATAGGTAACTAGAATAAAGATTAACTACACAAACTCAAAGCTAAATTACGCATTAAATAATGTTATTATGTGCACGAAGAGAATATTATCGTACACGAAAGGAATATTATATATATTACGTTCTCATAAATACTGATAAACTTGAGCCACGTAGCAAAAAGTAAACTTCTAAAATAAAACTTTATTCGTAAATATTAAAATTTTATCTGTTTCTGACAATCATTTAATGATTATTCATTAAAGATTAAATAAATCTTTTTATTATTCAAAGAATTTTCATATATCAATGTTGAAAATTTACGTATTACATTGCAGCATTAAATATAAATTAATTCATAAAATAGATATTAATTGATACAATAATATTTAATGTATTAATATTCCCTAGTATTTATGTCTTTTTGAAGCTACAATATAAAAAATAATACACAATTTTATTTAAGAACGAAATGACGATAGAGTCTTAAAAATTGTCGCATGTCTTCGCCAATAAAATAGATATACATATACATATATTACATTATGTTCCTCTTAAAATCCTTCAATTTTGCATATCATATTTGTATAAATTGATTAAAATGGGAGACCTTTTAAATAATGGACCGAATATATATAAATAAAGGAATTTATTATCATAAAGATTGTAGGATAGATTTCAAAACAAAAGCAATCCAAAATCTATATCAAATTAAAAAAAAAAAAAGATTTCAACGCGATTATTTTTATTTCTTAACAATAAATTACAAAAGTTTTGTACAAGCAAAAATACGCTACAGAATTTAATAAAATGTTCCTCTTCTAAATTTATATTAATTTGTGATTATATTATTAAGAAACAAAAAAAGATATGCCATATAAATATTATTTAATAGATACAGATTTTAATTATTAATATTATATATAGATATTATTCGCTTTTAATAAGATATACTGTTATTTTTTAATATGCCAAACGACAAAATTGTGACATGGCCCAATCCTTTAACTTTTCATTATGCAACCTGTTTGAACTTGAAATCAGCTACAAAGAATGATGCGAATAAATATTTCTAAACTCTATTTCCTTCATGTCATACGATAAAATAGTGTGTTTAACACAGACAAGAACTTCAGATTCGCAAGAGATTGTACTCGAGAAGATATCGATCGGCGTCACATGCGATCTTCGTTTACTATACACCACGTTTACATCGAAGTATCCTCGTTTATTGAGTCTCGGCCCTTCTCTCTCAACCCTACCAACCCCTCGTCAAGATAAATAAGTTCTTACCTCATAAATAATGCGGTAACGAAGCGCGTTTCTTTTTTTTTATCGTTGCCTGCTGCGGCAAAGCCCGGCAGGAAAGGTGAAATTCGTCGAGCGTGCGGGTGTCAGTCGTAAATTTTATCCGCGAAATTAAACATTATCTTAGAAAGAAGTACAGTCAAGCATTTATATTTTAGTATAACTGTTCATAATTTCTTTATTTTGATCATACAGCAAGGAAAGGGCCTCCCCTTTAACATTACGCCTATTATATTTAGGAGTCAAAAGGTATAACATCTCTTAGGGAAGAATAGAACATGAAAATTTTATCCGTATCATAAACATTGTGTTATGCCGTCATTTTATAATTTAATATACATATGTTTTACAAACAAAAAAAAACTAAAGGATATATTAATGCATAACTTGTTAATTTATATTTATCTTAATCTTTGAAATTACGTAATATAAATTAAAGACAAAGTATATTCAACGATTTAATTCGACGCGTTAATTTTCATCAAAAATTAAATGATGTTAATTTTCATAATGATAGGAAACTAACGCGTTAACTATACAACGTAAAAAATTATGTTAGAAAAATTATTAGAGCTAAATTGTATGTTGGAATTAAACGATTAATATTTAAACCGCGACAATTGTCGATCAGTGTAATAATTTGCGTCAATGCGATAATTCTAGTGTCATTCGTAAAACATACTTCGTTTCACTATTTGTCGTCCTTAAATTCATATTCATAGATGAAAAATATAATAATATAAATGAAAAATATAATAAAATATAATTTTTTCGTCGCATAATGGCAACGAAAAATACTCAATCCCGCGTTTCAAGCGTCAATTTCGATCAATTCCTCGTCAATACAATCACCGGAGCAAGCGCTCGGAGCTGTCAGTGGTAACGGCACGCGTCGTGTCAGACGCGACGCGCACGCGACAAGACGCACCGCGCGGCTCGGCATCGCGCCGATCGAGCCAATGGATAATTGTCGTTCTGAATTTCCGCGAGTCGGAGCCATTAGATGCGACCGGACACGAAACCGCATGACTTTTCGACGATCACGGACGTGTACTCCGGAGCGGCATGACGAAAAAGGACGAAAACGAATAGAGGGGAAAGGAAGACGGCGCTCTCTTACCTTGCTACGTCACGGCGAGATACACGCGAAAATCCGTCCATGCCATTCTCTATCTCGAGCACAGCACCGTTACTGCACCATACACAGAGCACTACTTGAGCAACACCTCCCTCACAGTCGGTCTGTCTCTATCTTTCTCTATATTCCTCGTTTCCTCCGTCTACTTCTCTCCCCTTTATGTCTTCATCCACCTGTCCATTTCTCTCTCTCGCTCTCTCCCTCTCTCTCGCAATCTCTCTGTCTGTCTCTGTCTGTCTGTCTATCTCTATCTCTCTCTCTCCCTCCCTCCCTCTCTCTCTCTCTCTCTCTTTCTCTCTCCTTTCTCTCTCTCTCTTTCTCTCTCTCTCTCTCTCCCTCTCTTTCTCTCCCTCTCTCGGTCTATTTCTGTCTGCCTGCCTGTCTCTCTCTCTCTCCCCCTCTCCCTTTGTCACGCCGGCAGGAGAAATCCTTCGTCGTCGGCCTCCCTTTTCTCCAGCACCTTCTCCTTGCTCTCGGGGACGACGATCGGGCCGTGTCAACGAGCGCGACGCTGCGATCGAGAATGATCGTCAACGACGGCGACGATAGCGATGACGACGACACCGGCGACGTCGTCGACGGCGAGGGCGACGTGAGACGTGATTAGGAGAAAGAGGAAGAAGAAAAGGAAGCGCCTCCCTGCGGCACGCGCGCGCGCGAGAGAGAGAGACGATCCAGCATCCAGCTACGCCCGTGACAGCGTCTGGGCAACTACTGAGGAGAGGATCTGCGCGGTTCCGGCGCAAGCTTTCGTTCCCGTTTTGACCAGACACGGCGCCACCGTGGACCACCCGTTTCCCCGAGGGAGAAAAAAAAAACCGAGGGATCGGGGTGAAGATAAAGACACCCGGACCCGGATGATACCGAATAGGGATGGCCGATGATATTATCGCGATATTAGAAAATATAGATCTTACTCCCTCATATTTTCTCCGACATTTACTTGCCGATATTGTAGGTGATATCAATATTTAATAGGAATCATAACTAGCAACATCCTATATGCCAACATATACAATTTTCTTTTATCTTTTATAAGTCATTTAAGAGTAACTACGTCTCCTTTCCTTTCGTAAGCTGCACATATAATTTGTAATCAACTTCCTTCCATTATAATATAATAGTCAAAACTTACACGTTTAAATGTAACAAATAGTCCTGTAACCGGCTTATTTTTTATCTTTATTCATAATTAATTTCTATTTATTTTTATTCAATCTGTCACGTTGAAAAGAGTTAGGCCACCGATAACAGTTCATCATACTTAAATGTTTCAATTACCTTTGTTATATAAATGTTTCAATCTTTTATATCTTTAGATGAACATTTTTAATACATATAATTATACCTAAATACACAAACTTTTTATATTATGGAACAAAAATAACATAATTTTTTTTAGTGAACTCTACGAAAACAAATTAGTCATTTATATTAATTTCAAATGACCATCTATCTTAATTACCGTTTATTTGAAGAGTTTTAAAGAAAAAAGATTATATAAATATAATATATCTTCTTAAAACGTGAATTGAATATGATATATTATATAGTATTATAAATTTATATATAAGCTGTCTTGGATGAGAGAAAGAAAGAGAGAAAAAGAGAGAAAAAGAGAGAAAAAGAAAGAGAGAGGGAGAGAGAGGGAGAGGGGGGAGAGAGAGAGAGAGCACGGAATCTTTTTACTATCTTAAAATTTGAATTCACGTTGTGACATACGAACTGCATCGACAAAGATAACGAAATGTATCAGCATCGACTTAAAATTTCATTTAATTAAAATTTATCGGGAATTGTTCACACTCGCTCTCTCTCTCTCTCTCTCTCTCTCTCTCTCTCTCTCTCTCTCTCTCTCTCTCGTGCACTTCTAGATACAATGCCGATCGAGGCCGCAAAAATTACAGCACCGCTGAGATACGATATTTTGGCGAGATGAGTTTTGCACGGTCGATACCGCGTTATAATGTCGGAGGCGATATACTAACGGACTACTAGAGTACTGTGTGGATATCGTACGTCGTTAAAAAGGCGAGACTGCCTTTTACCGGTCGCGTCACGATCCTCAGTAAATTCGACGGACTACGTGACGGGGTCTCGTTATAATTTACGGTTGAGAACCAACGTGTAAATAGCGACGAACCGACGATATTTTCGCGAAACGGAATTATGATCGGAATCATGAGCTAATGAAAGTATTTCTCTTCTCTTTTCTTACATTATAATAATATAATTTTTACTATCTACTCTCTTCTCCTTAATATATTTAATTATTTAAAGTATGAAAAACAAGATTGCAAATTGCAACTAGTCTTATTTCATTTTCTATGATAATAAAACGAGAAATTAAGTGATGATAAAAGCGTTATCATCTGTTGTCAGAAACAGTTTATTTTTGCTACGTTAACTTATTTTTTATTACTATATAAAGGGCAGGAAATAACCATGTTTAATAATAATTAATTACTGGATATGCACGTAAAATAAAAAATTTGAAAAAAGAATATCAAGTTTATAAAGACAGGTGCCTACGAATTGCAAGAATTGCATAAAAAGACAAACTTTTGTGGATACAAATATATAAGATATAAATGCACAAATATATCTAAGACAATATCTAAAAACACATCAGAAATAAATATAAAGATATTAGAAATATTAAATTTGTGTAAAGATATATATATATAAGTTTCACATAAAATATGCAACAATAAAAAATATATAAATGTTAATTTCACACATTTGCATCGCAATTATAAATGCAAGTATATGTGTGTATATAAAATGATATAATAAATACAAATTTTCGCGACGCGACGTGCAAAACATAAAATTGTTAATTTAACAATGCATGATTATTCCTATTTTTGATGTTAGAAATCTCGGTGCGATTACTAAAAAATATTATTACTACGTGTTAAATACTATGGAATTACTATATATGTGGTATAATTTGTTTTTTTTATAACACTCTGCACTATGCGTATTCCATTATCTATTTTATATATTTATACATATAAATAAAAAATTAAATACATTATACAAGATATAATTTTAATATTTATAAAAATTTATCTATTAACATAGATTTGTTGTAAATGTATAAGTCATATTTATATATTTTCATATATAATTTTCATATTTAATATCATATTTAATTTTTTTACTCTTACTAGAAAAAAATATCAAATAATAATATATTAACTGATATAAAGTGCAGGAAATGTATTTAAAAAAAAAAAAAACACACACACACACAAATTCATTAAAAAATTAATCAAAACTCACAATTTCGCGACGTCCCTCGATGTTCCTACAGCAATGCATTTTCCGCCGCAAGGGCTTGTACCCGGAAGGGGTGCAGTCCTCATACGCAGTCTTCATACATCCAGTTCACTCCATATATATGTAGTCTCCATAGTCCAGTCAATATTCCATAGTCGCTGTCACACAGTACATTCGTAATGTGAATATTTCATTAAATTATAATTTTAACGAGTTTAATAATTAAATATTTCGACTGTGCTAATCAATGAATATTTATCGTGAAATATTAAATTTGCGGATTTGGTTAAAGAATTTTATGTCTATTGTACTTCAATTTTTATATTACATTTAGTCTTCATTTCACACATAATACACTCGCGACACAAAATGACTTAATTTGCAAATCTTTTTAACCATATCTGTATTGCAAAATATTTTTAAGTTTGAATCATATTTATCGCGCTACACAAAATAAAATTTATACATTTTTTAATATATAAATTTAATTTATATATGTTGTACATACTTCATAGTATTTTTACGAAGATCACCTCGCTTTGCAATATCTTTGCAAAAACTGTTATCACAATATCTTTGCGACGATTGCCTCACCTCAGTACTCCTTGGATCCTAGAAAAAATTAATTTTATAATTTCTTTACAAGTATCTTTTTTGATAGAAAACGCGATATTAAACAAAAAGCATAAAAAACGAAATCTAAATATTGTTAACAATATTCGAAAATTGCAGATAATTGCCGAATAAAATGGTCACAAAAATTCTAACACTATCACGAAATTCTTACGGTTCGTGATTAAATTCAATGATATTTGTGCTATTTAACCTAACCGCAGCAGCCAGATAATAACGAAATAGAAACGTAAATAACGGAATAGAAACGTTACATTTGAATCGTAATACTATTTTTGCTAAGAAATCGTTTTATTTCGATATGCTAAAACATTATCCCCGTACATATATTGTGCGTATTATTGTTACCTATCACGCGCTTGTGTTCGTGCTCGGTGTAATATACGACGCTTTTGACCTTCGCGTAACTTTAACCGAACACGTGCCGGTGATGCACAGAGCGTCCCACCCGAATGCTAGACCAGATCGGAATGAGTACACGACTGAGAGAGACACTGTATTTATCTTTTCTCTCTACTCCCTACAACACAAAAAAGATGAAGTAAATGTATACGTTTGAAAGAATGTTGCTAAAAAAACTGTTATATACGTAAATGTAAATTTACTGGAGGCATATTCAATATAAATATAACTGAATGTATATTAAGAAATATAGTAAGAAAATAGGATTGTACAAGACTCGAGATGAGACAAACTTCGTAAGAATATTGTATTGTGTAGTATTGCAAATTTTCGAAAACTTAAATCTTGTCTTGAATTTTTATAACAAAAATCTCATCTTGTATTATCCTATCTCGATTTTATTAACAATTTTTATCTAATATTAAACATAATAGGCTACACTAAATTATATATATTATTCGGAACATCTCGGAATCTTTTTTATTTCTTTATCAATTAATCATATGTATTTCATCAGATATTGTTTCATTCTTAAAGTATATTTGTGTGTGTTGGATATAAAGGAAACCGTAATTACCTTTCTCGTGAAAAACTGTTAGGAAACGTACGAAGGAAGGAGACAAATCGGCGACATATTTTCGACATCGTAATACGCGTGACGTCAAAATGACGTCATTGCTTCCGTTCCATTAGATATCGAAATATGAAATTGTGGAATGTCGAAATTCATGTATACTTATAATAATAATATTCAGTTATTAACTTTACTCAGAATTATTATTAAATAAAGTTTTTAAATAAATATCATAGATTATACAATAATATTAATAGATAACAGTAATAATAAATATTAAATTAATAACGAATAAAAATTTTTTTCACCATTTGAAAGACGTCGACTTATTTACAATTACATTATTTAAAAAAATAAGAGAAATTTCATAATACTTACCATATAATTTTAATATAATGTTTTATGATTACATCGGCATTCTTTCGAATTTTTGAAATACAAATTGATTCTTTTTCAAAGAAACACTGTAATAATATTATAATGCTTCTTACTAAAAAATAAAAATTTACAACATAAAATTCAAAAGTTACTCTTAATTCTATGTCTATTGAAAAGTCTTGCTATTGCAAATCGATCTCATGAGCAAAAAGGCCCCGGAAATATTATATTAAACAGAAATATCTTTCACTCAAGATTTTGTTATAATGTCATACCGTAAATATTTCTTATGATGAACATTTCTACTATTAAGTTAGATTTCTACTATTAAGAAGACTACTACAAGTATAATCAGTTTATTCAATATTATTTTCCAAAATTCAATAATTGTTTTACTTCCTAAAGTTTTATACAAGAAAATAAAACGATAGAAGAAAATTAGGATAAATTAAATTTCAAAATTTTCTCTTGACTTACATTTTAACTTTTATAAAGTCTGAAATATATAATCATTTAAACTTAATGCTACTTTAGAGTGTATTCAATATATTTGATATGCAAATCATATCTCTCTCAAATATAATTACACAAAAGATACGCATTCTTGTATCTTGCATTTACCTTTCATGCATTGTAATAAAAAACATGCTGAATTCAAAAACACTAATTATATCTTTCTTATCTTTATGGAATTATAGTTTCTGTATCTTTATGATAAAAATTATACATCAAAAATACAAAATATTTTCTCTTCTTTATTTTCAAAATTTAATAATGATGTATAATAGTTTCAACTATTAATTAATTTTAACTAGAACATTGTAAATAAATCCCTCATTAAGTCCATACTTTTACAATTATTAGAAAACTATTTTAGTCTAGGAGAAATGTAAATTTATCACAATATAATAAACATTTAACTAAATATATGTATGTGTGTATGTATTTGAAGCTGTATTATATATGTTATTAAATGTATTGTATGTGTATCAAACATTAATAAATTATTAGAATATATAAAAATACAAAAAATACTATATATACTGGTATATACTTATATTTACTTATATATATTAAAAGAAAAACTAACATGGCAGATTGTTTTTAAAATAAATCGCCAAATTTTTTAGTTTTACAATTATATATATAATCTTCCCTCATGAAAAGAATGTCAAAGTATATATATCAAACTATGATATATCTTAATAAATAAAAAGAGCACATATAAAGGAACTTTTTTTAGACTTACAATTATATAATCTTTCCTCAGGAAAAGAATGTCAAAGTATGTATATCAAACTATGGTAATATATCTTAATGAGTAAAAAGAACACATATAAAGGAACTTTTTTAGACTTACAATTATATAATCTTTCCTCATGAAAAGAATGTCAAAGTATGTATATTAAACTATGTGATATATCTCAACGAGTAAAAAGAACATATATAAAGGAACAAAATAATACTAATCAAATATAAGTAAAATATTAATGTGCTATACACAACTCAACTGCTATGCTCAACTTATATACTTTTTTGAATCTCTTATAAAAACAGATATAAATAAAAATATTTTCCGTTTTTTATTAATTATGATTTACCATTACTATATTTTTCTTTAGCATATTCTTTGAGAAATCTAAAAGTTAATTTTTTCTTGGATAACAAAAGTCTAATTTTTGTTTATCTCTCCTTATTTCATAACTATTTTAATTTTTTGATATTAAATATATTTTAACTCTCTCTCTCTCTCTCTCTCTCTCTCTTTTAGCTTTAAATCAAAATTTTATTAAAGTAGAGTCTATTCAAAATTAATTAAATAATAAAGCACTGCTATATAATTATATTCTTAAAACTTTATTTCAGCAAAGAATCTGCAATGCATAAAAAATAAAAAAAGCACGTATAATATATAAACTTTATAAACAAAAAAAATATTATATTATTAAGAAAACATAAACAAAAAAAAAATTTCCAAATAACTAAAAAATAACAAAAAGAATAAAAAAATTAAATATGAATATAAAATGTACTAACTTATCAAAATGTAAAATTATTAATAAAATCTTGAATTATTGTAAATATTCCGAATGAATAGTTTCAATATGTATTTTTGTGATGTTCAAGAGCGATTTTCATAACTTGTAAATGTAAAATGTATCACTTCACAGAGAGAGATGTCATATTAGAAACCAAATATCGTTAATGTTTTATATTGCACACTTATTAATCATCATGAAGAAGTATGTGTCTTTGAAAAGCACGAAATCTAACATATGATTTTGAACACTTATTACAAGTATAATACTTCTCATGAAGACCACCTAATACATGATGCACGAGCCTCAGATGTTGAGCTAATGATGATTTGTGTCTGTAAATGTGTTATAATAAATATATGTTCTACTAAAACAGCAAATAACTTTTCATTTTTTATCTGTAATCTTACCTATATATTTTATTGCAGATATGACATTTGAAATCCTCTTTGTAAAAGTCACAGCGAGTAAAATGTTTTCTGAACTGATGCTTTTCATTAAATATTCTTCCGCATTGAGTACATTGAATAACATATAAATCTAAAACAAAAAAAAAAAATAT
>NW_021848836.1:171816-187209 GCF_003651465.1 Formica exsecta | reverse complement strand
AATTATATATTTTTTATTTTTCTTTATTTACCTTCTTTGTTTTCATGTAACATTTCTTTGGATTTGGACATAGATATATCAGCTGAGATTGCAGTTTGAATGAGTGATTCATCTTGAGAAATTACTTTGCTTTCTTTTGTTAAATTGTTTTCTAAATTCAGGTAATCCATTTCATCAAAAATGTTTATATTTTCTAAAGATTCAAAAAAATGTATTGGTCCATTAGGATGTGTAACAAGTCCTGAATATGATTCTACACAAATATCTTTTACTTTATCAATATGATAAGATTGTAAATTTTGTGATTTATTTTGTTCCATTGATGAAATATTTGCATTGCTTTCAACTATTTCTGCTATGCTATCGTTGCTAGTACATACATTTTTCTTTATATGTGTCTCTTCAAGCTTTTCGTAACAAAGACTTTTCTTGTCTAATTCTTCCAACCAAATATCACCAAGTATATCACGATAATAATCACCACTATAAAAATCATACGTAAAAAGTTCTGTTTCCTTGTCACTATTTATAGAGGTTGAAACTGGCTCTTCATAAAATATAATATCTTTGTCATGCGACATACAATTTGCACAAGTACAAGTATACAATACTTCAGGGTTCAATAAAAAATTTGAAGCAGTGTCTCTATCTATCAAGTCTTCTTTTAAATCATTTATCATTATTGGAAACTTATAATTTGTATGATTTGTTTGGAAAACGTTTTCATTCTGCATTATATCGAACTCTGTTGAATTACCAGAAATAATAGGATTACAATTTATGTCATACTTTTTCTCAAAATTGTAATTCTCATTGTTACAGTAAAGAATATTAGACGGTTCCACTGATTTTGCTTCAACATCATCTAAATCGTTTATATAGTTTGAAGTATTCGATTCACAGATGGATTGAGTAAGTATAATGTTACTGGAAAAATTATTAACATCTTGCACTGCAATGTTTTCTTTCATATTTCCTTGTGAAATAGTGGTTAATCCATCAGTATCAAAGTCTAATTTTTTATATAACTTATTTTTTGTTCTGCAACTAGATTTGCGTCCTATTAATTTTCTTGATTTCTTGTTACACAAATTTCCTTCCTGCTTATTATTTTTTGATCTCTTCAATGATGCATTCTTTTTATAGTTTAATGGAATATGCAATGTATTTAATTGATTAACTTTTTGTAACATGCTTTTATCTTTATTATTATTCCAATCAGGTATATCATATGATAGATCCAATGGATTGTGTACTTGTTTCCTTTGATGATGTGATTTTGCTGATGCAATTTTACTATAACTAGTTTCCATTTCTAAATCAATGCTAGATAATATTGTATTTAGCTCAAAAGAAGTATCTATATCTTTTGTTAATAAGCAAGTATCAACCTTATCTAACATAAGTGCTTTATTATTTTTATATATTTTTGTATTATTATTTCTTAAGATATTAGGTAAATTCCGTATAGGTTGTGTACTGTGCAATGCAGTTTGGTTTGCAATAATTTCTTCTTTTAATATATTCAGATCCTCAACAAAAATAGGTTTAGAAGATTCCATAGAAAGCAAAGATATTTCAGCATCCTTCATACTTCTTTCAATATTGCAACTCTGTGCCTGCATACTCTGCTTTGATATATATAAACCTTTAATCAATAAATAAAAAACAATTGGCGCAAACATTTTTATAATAAATATATGCCTATCAATTAAACTATATTATAGATATAGAAGAAAGTTGCATGCAAAATTGTTTATTACTAATTAATTATTAAATCCATGATTACATTATATAATTAAAGGAATGAAATTAAGTATTTAATTAGCATTTGAAAGAACATTTACTATATATATTTTTGCTTTCATTTAGGTAAAAAGAATCTTTATAATATAAATAATAATAAAACTAGTTTTTGTCTCTTATGTAAAATAGTAATAAGTGTCAATATAACATCATAAAAATCAAATTAAACATATATGTCACATGTTTAATATAATATTGATTATCTGGGCATAAATAATGATAATGTTGACACACAAATAATCTGAAACATCATTTTATATATATATACAGTAAAAATATGTAGATTCATGAAATTTATAATTTATGACAGGAAATGTAAATATTTAAATTTTAGGTTTTAATATTTCTATATCTTGAATTCTATAATTGAGAAACATCACACATACATATTTATGTGTCTTATTTAAGTATTGATTTTAACCATAAAATCCCTTTTAATTATATTTTCTATTTTGTTTTCAAAATAGAATACAAAAGCAAGTACAAATAAAACAAATAGATTTGATCATTTGTTTCTTTCTCAAGCTTAGAAAAAATGCAAAAAATCAATTATAATAAAATCAAAAATTATTATTATGAAGAAATCAGGCCTCACTCAATCCTTGTAAAGTTTCTTCTAATTAAATATTTGTTACACAAAATCTTTATCAAGTGCGCGCAATAAAACTCGGGATATATGTGACTAAAAAAATCGTTTATCACTTAAAATGTTAATAAAAGTAATAAGCAACAAAACACGAGATAATCGTCGTTTTTTCTCTTTTCTTTCGGATAGAATAAACAACTATATTAAATACGAGGTGAAAATACATGTCTTTATATATTATTGTTTATTCTAAGAAACTCTGCATACATATACACACACTAATCGTCGATTAATAATATTTACAGATGTCAATTTAATTATTAGAAATAATGTTAATGTCAGACTCACATTCCATGGACACAGAGAGCTATCTTTCACGTCTTATTCTTCAAGAGATCCCACATCGGTATAACTATCACAATGCAGATATAATATGTATCTACATTCTACAATGAATTCGTCGCTTGCTCGTGCAAGACTAAAGTGACTAAAGCAAGGCAAGCGGCGATTCGACGCGCAAAAGAGCGCGTCTTCGTCGCTAAACAGAAAAAGAAACTTGAGAAGTCCTTGAGAGCGATAATCGCCCGGCATAGAAAAAAGATATCCTACTGTAAACACTATCGCCCGACTACGGTCCTTTTTCTAAACATTCGATATATTCATCCCATTGACTCTGTGGCGTCGATAAAATATACGTTTCCAATCGGATCCGTACATAAACAGATTTCTATATATATATATATATATACGAAAAAAATATAGGTCTGCCGTGAAGGAGCTTTGGAAATTTTGTAATGCTTTCCACTTGCATCCAAAGTGTAAGACTAGCATTAGATCAGGGGTTCCCAAACTTCATACCTTCGCGTCCTTTTTCAAGCTGTTGGCATTAATATATTCATTCTTGTTGCTCCCTTTGGTAATAACTTATAATCAGTATAGGATTCATATAGACAACTTATAACGTGAATGCTAATCTTTACATACATTACTAATTATCTTTTTTTTTTTCTTTATAAATTATGTATCTTTCCGCGATTTGAGAGCCATCATACTGACGTGACATACTACGTGAATTAACCAAACCAAGATTACCCAATCATAACACTTTATAATATAAACAAAGAAAGTTTGATTGACAAAATAATATGAAACTAAACATGTGTTAAAATTTGTGAGTTAAAAGCAATGACTGAGATTGTTATGCACATGTATATTTCATCTATATTTATATATATATTATTAAGAGATACAGCTGAATTGAAAATATTTTAGAGTTTGTTGGTTCTAGAAAATAATAAATCATTTATATTGCTAATGTAATGTGTTTTAACTTTTAAATTTAAATTATGTATATTATTCTATTAATAAATAGATCAATTTCTTGTAAATGGTTCAGGAAAATTAGCATATATAAATGTATAAAGTGAGATATATAACATGGTAATTAAATATTTTATTAAAATAAATGGCAAAAAAATGGTATAACAATTTTGAAATAGTACTTTAACAAATGTTGAATTCATTTATATGTTACAGTAAATGTATAAAATAAATAAAATGTTAATCTGATAATACTTATTATGTATATAATCGCTTGTGCCACACAAATCTCATAATATAAAGTTACCAATCGTTACCATCCTCAAAATCATCATCTTTATTCTTCAAAGTTGAGAATAAGACATCCCTGACCTTGGGTCGAGGGTCCTCTGTAATTTTTGTTGGTATTGCCTCTTCTTGTCCCAACATCCATTCTAATTCTACAGAACAATAAATAGAGATTCAAAATTATTTTAAATATTATCTTTCATTTTATCTATCATTATTATCTATCATTTTGAATATTATCTTCTTTATTATTTTAGATTATTTTAGATATATCACCTTCTTCAGACAATTTCATGCCACGGAATTCAAGTGGTCCAATAATTTGTTTCATCATATTTCCATTATGATAAATGAATATTGTAGGAAGATTGCTGTCAGGCCAGTTGGGAATACATGTGGTAGAGATACTTTTCAAAAACTTTGTGGTAGGAAATTTTCTTACTAAACTGGTAAGGTACTGATTGACTAAAGTACAGAGTGGAATGCTATATGAAAAACATATTCAATTAATATTCTCACTCTATAATGTTTGTTGTGAAAGTTGTTGTTCTTGCATACCCAGATTTATAAAGATGTAGAACAACCCATACATCCTCTCCAGCTTTATTAATTTCGTGAACATAATCTTCCGCAGATATTTCTCGTACTTCTCCATATTTAGATTTGTTTGCTAATTCCTTCAGCTCTGCTATCCTCTTTTGCCGATATTCCTCCAGAATCCGTTCATCCTCTTCGTCTTCCAGTTCATCTAACTCGTCCAAAGTTTTTTCTTCTAAATTGTTAGAAACTATAATCAAATAATAATATATTGATAAAAACTATTTAAAAAGTAATATAATTTTTTTGGAAATTAAGAAACAATTACCGCGTCCTGTTTTTTCGTCTATAGTACTCTCCAAGAGATTTACTATTTGATCTTCAGTAACTTCTTGCTCTTTCTTCTTTTCAGGTATAATACCCTTCCTTCTGAGAATATCATTCCATTCGGTATCTTCATTTGGATCTTGCTAAAATAGAAAAATAAACCTGAAGTCACCTAACGAATAATATAAAATATATCTGAATTTGTTTACTATGTTATGACACATTTTATTTAAAAATCTAAATAGAGATGAAGCGTCTTTTTGCCTACAGTCATATTACCATATAAGGACTCACGCGTGACTAACCTTTGCTTAACCTCCTGAAACGTTTCAATTTTTGCTAGCACTTACCATTTTAAACAGTGGATATTAAATATTTCTATCAATTTTGCTTAAAATTGATTATATTTTATATTTTTTTATATATACATTCTTATGAATGTATACAAAAAGACAATTATTATAACACAAGAGACAGTGCAAAAATAATAGGAGAGAACAACAGCGACAGCTGATGCTGATGCTGATTTTTGATCTGTTTTCTACTCCAAGGCTGCGTTCGGAAATCACATTGGCCGCGATTAGTAGAGAAAACCGTTCAGTAGCAATCGAACGTGATTGGCGCTTACTTTTAGAACCAACAAATCAACGTCGAGTGTTGACAAGACCATAACTGAGTGTTTACTAAAAGTTGAACAAAGATAGAACGACGCTCGTGTGCACACAGATAATATGTTTCTGAACGCAGCCCAATGAAATAACAGTCACGTGGTCACGTATCACGTGGTCTATGAGCAGGGGCGCGTTGGTTCGTGTCCGTGCTAGATGCTAAATCCAAATAATTGTGGATCAAAATTGCGAAGAAATATTATGGATTTATTAACATTTTATTAGCTGCACATGATGTTTTGTTATTCTAGTACATACGCGGACAGCGTTAATAAATTATATATATATGCAAAACACTGAGGAAACACCACGTCATCATATGCACATACAATTCACACATAATATATTTAATTAAATTAATTAATAATAAGAAGCTATATAAATTAAAAGTTAAATAATTTGATATATTGCTTATTAAAATCTTTGATAATTTTGTCCAAAAGTGAAAGCAATTTATTGTATAAATATCTTCATCAACACATATTTAAAATTAGGAAAAAATTATTAAGAAAATTAATTTTATTTTATTCACGTTTTCAAATACATAAAAATACTTCAATAATAATTTTTATTATCGCTGGCTAATATATACTAAAATGACAACATCACGCACAGTCAATAAAACATTAATAAATCCATAATATTTCTCCGCATTTTTGATTCACAAAATTATACATTTAATAAAATTAATGTATTTATAATAAAACAGACACCGACGAGATATCATATATATATTATAAAGACGGATAGTATTTATGGGATTTAACCTGATTGGAAAAAAATTCATTGCACGTTATTTTAGTTTATCCAGTTTTAATAATATTAAAGTTTTATTATTGAAAATGTATAGATCTTTTATGTAACTGGCTCAAGAACAACAAAATAAACATTTTAAGCATATCAAGCAAAAGATTTACTTAATATATACCCACAGTAGCACGCAGCGAGTTTTCTTCCAGTCACGTTAAGTCCCATAAGACTATCGATCTTTAATGATACCTTGTTAATATTTTAGATAATAAAACAATAACTGGATGAACTAAAAGAACTGTATGAATTAAATAATTTGTGTAATTATCTTTAATGCAGTCAAAACGACCGGTAATATCAACATCCTTCAATTACCTCCGGGTTCACTTGATGGTCACAAAAATTTACCCCAAGATCAAGAAAGACATAAAGGATCGTCATTGGGGGTCACGAGCGGAGGTGGAATAGTTGACGCGTGTTTTAAACAGGGCTGACGACCTTTAATATTATATAGTATCTCGTCGATGTTCGAATTATCTTATTTTGTATACATCATTAATGCATGCGAAAAGTAGGATATCACACATTTTGAATATTATAAAATAATTTTATTTGTTGTATTCGTTATACAAGTAATGAAAATTAATATTAAATTTTCATATACAAAAAATATACATATCTCTCTTTTCAAATATACAAAAAAATATTCTGGAGAAATTTCTGTCTTTTTCAGTTTCTTATATAATCTTTACGATGAAAATAAGATTATATAGATGAAAAAACCAAGAGAACAATACGCGATTAATACTTTACGACCAATACTTTTGGCACTTTTTTTGAAAATTGCATATCAGTCTTTGTATATTTTGCAACCCGTGATTAACATTCTAATCATAAATCTTTGCAACTAAAAATCTCCTTTGTTAACATTATACACACTATAATAAATACATCAAATATATGTATATTGTACATAACTTATGATAAAAATATATCCGTTTAATTAAATAATAAATGTGAACATATCAACAATCGTATATAAAATTGTGTAAATTAAATAATAAATGTGAACATAATAATTTGCATATATGATCAAACATGAATACAATTAAAATATATGTGTATGTGTATGTGAATTCTTAGTCAAAAGTTGATTGTATATGTAACTGTTATATATTGTAACATGTAATAAGAAAAATAAGTGTCCTAAATAACATGTGCAATAAAACAAATTTTGGTCAATTTACTAAAATACATTATAAAAATTGTCTATTTGTTTTCTTGACATGTTTCATTTGATTGTTGATTTTTTGTTTCTACAGGAAGCGCAAGTGTAGCAATTGCAGCGCACAATGCGGTTGCTGCATAAATGGCCATAGCTCCCGTGATGGACCATTGTAGAAATACTTGCGCTATGTAAGGAGTGACCATAGCACCGATTCGCGCCATGGCACTGCATGCGCTTACACCTATGCTTCGTAAATGCGTGGGATATACTTCTGGTGTGTACACGTATGCGGCTTGAAATACACCTGCGATTAAACCTCTGGCTAGAAAAATGGCGATAGTCAACGCTGCTCTGCTTAATAAGCAGGTCCTACTCAAGAAGCAAATCACCATAGCAAACATTACTAATTGACAGGCCATTGTTTTTCGCCTGCCTATTCTCTCGATCGCAAAGACGGTGGAGAAAATGCCGGGAAACTCTGCCAATGTTGTCCAAAGTAAATCAATATAGTCGCCACGCTGTAATCGACAATCAAGTTGGCACGTATTCTCATCTTTGTTAGTGTCCTGTGTGCCACATTGCTCTGAGGACGTATGAAAAAGTTCAGTAGTCATTAACACCACTCCATAATAACAAAATGCTGTAATCATCCTGAAAAAAGTTAATGCAACAAATAATATATATGCCTATCTAGTAAAATTAAAAAATATTTCTTATCTTTGTACATTATAATTTGTATTTACCATACAAGCCAGAGTAAAGCAGATGTTTTGCACATTTCTTTACTTAAAACATCCTTTAATTGACCATGATGAGCTTGATAAAATCGATCCATAACTAATCTTCCTATAGGCAATGATTTTTTATTTTCTCTAGCTACACGTTCCAATGTCGAAACTGCACGATCTGTTTTCCCAGTTGTCATATCGAATATTGTAGATTCTGGTAGCCACTGCAAATTTGTATCACTATTTGATATAATCCACATTTTTAAACAATTACTAAGGAATTTATCAAATTTCCTAAGACAAATTAATATATATGTATAATATACATTGAAAATATTTATAAATCTATACATACCGGCGATATTACAGCAAATATAAATAATGGGATGGATGATAATATAAGAAGCCATCTCCATCCAAGATTGGGCATAATGATCAATGCAATTGCCACTTCAAAACAAGCCCCGAGAGCCCAAAAACACTGCAATGTAAATTTTTATTATAACGAGATAATATATTTAATAAATAACTTTAATCCCCTTCTTCTCCTTATAAATTCATGATATGAACTCACATCCAGTAAAATAACGCATCTTCCTCGTTGCTTTGCTGGCAAAAACTCTGCATATAATGTCACTCTGTAGAGAAAAAGGTGTATCAGTGATAATAACATACTGCAAAGCAAACAAGTTGCTTGTTCTTAAGAAACTTACCAAATACTTACGATTGTGGTACACAACCAATAGCAAATCCTACAACTCCTCTAAGCAATAGAATCCAGAGAAAGTTTGGTGCAAATGAGCTTAGAAATGCGTAATAAGATAATAGCACTGCACACAAAGTTAAAGCTTGTTTACGACCGTATCTGTCACTCAAATTATTCCAGAAAGTAGAGCTTAGCATCATGCCAAGAAAGACCACCTAAAAATTTGATTTCCAAAATAATAAATTTTAATTGCTGTATATATACATATACAAGAATAATTATTAAATTTATAACAATTACTGTTGTGGTCAATGCTTGCTGATATCTAGAAATGCCCCAGTCACAATGTAAGGATGGACTTAGGATACTTAGTATTGTAATCTCCATACTATCTACCATCCAGCAAAGACCCGTGAATAAAGACAATTTTACTTGAAATTTTCCAAACCCTAACGTATTGATAGCTTGTACCACAGTGAATGTATCTGTGAATAAAATATTTATATAACTTAATTATCATAAATCAATTATATTACTTCACATTCATATCTTTTCTTATATTACTTTACGTTCACATAATACGTATAGAAATTCTTTAAACATTATACAATATTTTATTTAATTACTGCATAAGATTTATGGAAAATATACAGACCTATTTCCTTGTGTGCATGCATTTCTAACATATACTGTTGTTAGAGACAATATCCTGTGTTATCAGTACAACTTAAGATAGTTATTAGTGAAACCAGATTCCCCAGTGTTATCTCATGCGATATGAAATATTTATACAGGATAGATTTTCTTCATCGTTACACACATTAA
The DNA here is from genome assembly GCF_003651465.1 of Formica exsecta. NCBI lineage: Eukaryota > Metazoa > Arthropoda > Insecta > Hymenoptera > Formicidae > Formica > Formica exsecta. The sequence goes on along the minus strand of NW_021848836.1, from coordinate 177,440 downwards.
AGTTAGGCAAATCTTTTTCTGTACAATTAAGAGAGATATAATTAATTAATAAATAATCACTATAATCTATTATATACACTTTTATGCTGTTTATAACTTAATATAACATACCATCTGGTATAACGACAACAGAAGAAAGTTCCATCGATCGTTCAGTACCATTTTCAAAACTCGTATGACAACTCGACGTAGTCTGAGCGCAAACGTTTAATTCAGCGCCTTGTATTTCTTCCAATTGTCGATATCGTTCGTTAGATTTTTTATCTGGATTCGACATGGTTATGCATTCAACATAAACATATACAAGTATTCGTTTTTATCGTTTTAGGTTAATGTTTTAATCGAGCGCAATGAATAAATGTATATGTTTAATTTAATCCGTTCATTTTTTAAATTTTAATAAAAATATATTGAATAATATTTTTATTTTTCGAATTTTTGTTTTAACACATTGAAAGGCATCGAATAAGTTTATTACATATGATTATGGCTGCGGTCGTGAAGAAGCTATATATAGGAATGGAATACTTCGAAGAAGCATTGGGCGCGTTCAGCAGAAACCTGAGAGGGGTTACCGTACAGTGGCGTGCAATGGTGTGCGCATAATACATTTATATAATATAATATACATATCTATATGCTAAAAATAATTTCATATTGTTTATCATCTCTAAATAGAAAGCACCTACTCATTTTTTAAAACTTTTACATATATTTTTGAAAGCAGCTTTTAGAGGGAGTTATATAGTACTTCCTTTTACTCGATATAGGCTACGGTCGAGAAGACGCTAGAAATGCTTCGAAGCATTGCATTAACCAATTAGAATAAAGAAGTCTTTACTCTCTTTGCCCTGATTGGTCAATCAAACGCATCGAAGCACTTCTAGCATCTTTCCGACCGCAGCCATTAATATTTCAGTTACTTTAGTGAGGCAAAGCGCATAGGGCGCGCATGCACATAAAAGGCCGCGCATGCGCGCAAAAGGCTGCGCATGCGCGCCAGTAATACCAATTTCGAGACGCTGTGGATGTGGCAGCATCTCGAAACTGGCATTACTGGACTGGTGCGCGTTCATCCGAGTACATGTTTGGAGGCTAGAATTTTTGTAATCAAGTTTTGTAGAAAGGGGAGTAATCATAAAAAAATTATATTTTACAATGGATACATCAGATATGTTGCTGGAACCTAAATTAACGAACACGTCGCCAGATTTCGGTAAACCATCTGAAAAACAGAATAGTGTAAGTATATACTTTTTTATACAAAAATATAAATGATAATATATATAGTATCATATGCACGCACGTGTACACACTCATATACACAGTACACCATACACTCTCTCTGATATGATTAAAATTATTTTCTTATAAATTATAATTTAACATTTTACAGTTTTTTTTTAAAGCAAGATTATATAAATACTATAATATCAAAAAATAAAAATATATTGTTATTATTCTATTCAGGATTTTTATTCGTGTACATTACAGAAATAAATTGCTTCAAAAAATTTACAACACTAGACAATTAATTTTTCTATTTGTTTTAGCTGTTGCAATCTTTAGGTACACCACATATCGAATCTTTTAATTACATGCTGGAAGATGGTCTTTTTCAAAGTATAAAAAACAGTACACCAGTATATTTAACTCTTCCTAATGATGACAAAGTAGTTCTCTGGCTAGACGATGTACAAATTTATAAGCCTACTGTACCTTCTAGTACAATTGGTGTGAAGAATTATAAAATATATCCAACAGAATGTCGTCAAAGAGGTGCTACTTATAAGGGTAAAGTAACAGTGAGACTTGGATGGTCCATAAATGGTGAAGAGCAAGAAATTCTTGAGAAGGATTTAGGAGAAGTTCCAATTATGCTCAAGGTAAAATATAAAAGCCAGGATCTTACTAATTATTAATCAACAATTATTGTTAATAAATAGGTTTCTCACACATATACACACATTGAAAAAGATGAAATTATTACTCATAAGTACAGTAACTTTAGCAGAAAAAGATAATTTTTTTTGTCTTGATATATTTGCACTGACTGTACTTGCATTTACATTTGCATTTAGATTTCTTAAAGAAAATGAGATAAAATTTACTTTTTCTTTTTAAATAATCTTTACAAAACAAAAAAATAAATAATTGATATATATGACCAAAATGAGTAAAAGAAATAACAAATTGATTTCTCAATTTTCATTTTTTGACCATTAAATGTTGAATGCTCTTATTAATCTTTTTATGATAGTTCGTGTTTTAATATTTTATATATTTTTATGTTGAATTACAATTTATGAAAATATGTGATATTTATAGTCTAATCGATGTCACTTAAATAAAATGAGTCCAAAGGAATTAGTTGCTCATAATGAACTTGAACAAGAATGGGGTGGTTACTTTATAATCAGAGGAATCGAACGACTTATACGCATGTTAATAATGACGAGACGAAACTATCCCATTGCTATAAAGAGACCAACCTGGAAAACTCGTGGCGAACAATTTAGCGATTTAGGTATTTTTTTGAGAAGTGTTCAAGAAGATAACACTGCCACTGTATGTATACTTGAACAGAAATATTTTTTGGACTCTTCCATATGTATTTTATATGTATGAGAGAGATTGTATATATATAAATATATAAATTGAAATATAAATATATATAATATAAATACATTCTTTACAGAACAATACACTGCATTACGTGAATGATGGTTCTGCAAAATTTACTTTTACTCATAAAAAAACCACTTACTATATACCATTAATATTGCTGATAAAATGTTTGATAGATGTGACTGATGTATATATTTATAAAACATTAATTGCTGGATGTGAAAATGACCTCTATTATAGTAATAGTGTTATGAATATGTTACGTACTTTGCATGAAGAAGGTTTACATTGGCACGAACAATGTAAAGCATATGTAGGAAAAATATTCAAAGTTAAATTTTCTGAATTGCCTGCAGATGCAACTGACATAGATGTCTGTAATTACATTCTTAAGTGAGTTTGCATTTCATTAAATTATCTATTTCTTTTTTCTTGTATAATTCATTATAAGTTCTAATTTTATCATTATATACTCATTTATGTATAGGCATTGCGTCGCCATTCATCTTGATGAACCTATCGATAAATTTCATTTACTTGTATTCATGACTAAAAAATTGTTCGCTTTTGCTGGCAACAAATGCGCCGTCGAAGGTGTGGATTCTGTAATGATGCAAGAATGTTTGCTAGGTGGGCACTTATATCTGCAAGTTCTTAAAGAGAAATTAGGGTCGTGGCTGACAAGTCTCAAATACCATATACTCAAACGTGCCAAAAGTGCTGGTAATAGATACATCTTAACCGTGCGTGAGTATTTTATCTGTAAATTTGAACTCTTGTGAGAATAAAGCCAAGTATATATATGTGATTGGTCTTCTTACCTATTTAGAAGAAATGTTAAACGTCACCAAATTTCGGAGCAACATTGATGCACAAATGGAGTATTTCTTGTCCACTGGAAGCATAAGGTCATCCACCGGTCTAGGTCTCATGCAAAACACTGGTCTTACAATTGTTGTGGAAAATATCAACAGGATGCGCTATATGAGTCATTTTCGTGCGATACATAGAGGCGCATTCTTCCAAAATATGAGAACTACTGAAGTTAGACGATTGTTGCCTGATGCATGGGGTAATTAACAATCCTGCTATAGTTTTTCTACAACAATAGAGAATATTAGAGATGCTGAGAAAAGATATGATTAGAAATAAAAATACAAGCAATGATTCATAATCTTTTTTCAGCAATTATATATTATAATATAATTACAATCATAATCACTATAGTTCGATTAATAAAGTCAAAACATAAATATATTAATTATAATATTATTATATTATTTGTTCGCAGGATTTATTTGTCCAATACACACTCCAGATGGTGCTCCATGTGGATTGCTCAATCATTTGACAATGAATTGTATCGTTACAAAACATCCAAATCCAAAATTGAAAGCCGCGATACCTACAGTACTGGTAGATCTTGGAATGATTCCATTATCTATCGCCGATAACTGGAAAAATTCATATAACGTCATGTTAGATGGAAAACTGATTGGCTTAATCGAGGATAAGATTATTAATAAAGTGGTTCACAGACTGAGATTGCTTAAGATAAAGGGCCAAGAAGTAAGTTAAGAGTGCAATGTCTGATGATTTAATTTATAATTACATATAATTATATATATATTGATGAAACATTTTATCTTCAGATACCATCAACATTAGAAATTGCACTTGTACCAAAGAAGAAAGTTCCAGCTCAATATCCAGGATTATTCTTATTTACTAGTGCAGCTAGAATGATGAGACCGGTGATAAATCTAGCTGTGCAAGAGATTGAACTTGTTGGAACATTTGAGCAAATTTATATGGATGTTTGTGTGGTTCCTGAAGAAGCCTACGAAGAGGTAAATATACATCATGTTTTTTGGATTATTTTTGTGGTCTTTATATCTAATGATAAGAAAAAAAAACACTTTATTCTTTCTTATTAGTTAACGACTCATCAAGAAGTGAGTCAGACAACCATCTTCAGCAACTTAGCTAAACTTATCCCATTGCCAGATTGTAATCAGAGTCCAAGAAACATGTATCAATGTCAGGTAAATCTTTTTATACTTACAATGAGATAATTAATGTTTTTGGGCTAGTATATACAACATTGTTTCACTAAAAATAATAATTTATAATTAACAATGATGCAATAGTAATCATTCATAGAGATTTGAACACAAACTATTCCAAATCTATTAAATTGCATCTATAGGCCTATAGATTACAAATATGTTAATAACGCAAATGAAAATATTTACCAATATTTTCTCGATCTCGTAGATGGGTAAGCAAACAATGGGAACACCATGTTACAATTGGCAACAACAGTCGCAAACAAAAATGTACAGATTACAAACGCCCGCCGCGCCTCTCTTTAGGCCAGTACATTATGATAATATTAATATGGATGATTTTGCGATGGGTACCAATGCAATAATTGCTGTTATCTCATATACGGTAAGTGTTACTTGGTTTCTAGTATCAAAGATTTGGTTCAAGAATTGTTCACTATTCTATTTCTTATCGTTGATAATCGAATACACAGGGATACGATATGGAAGACGCAATGGTTATCAACAAAGCGTCTTATGAACGCGGTTTTGGACACGGTACGGTCTACAAATCTGAATTTGTTGAGTTGAACGATAAGAAGAGTTACTTCGCCCGCAATCCGGATAAACCTGAACTCGAGAAAACATTAGATATTGATGGTTTACCTATTATAGGTGCCTCTATCAAAGAGGGTGACCCGTACTATTGGTAAGTAATTCTTTTAATTTTGATATATCTTCAATTTTTTATTTCAAAAACTCATTGAATCTATGCATTTGACAGTTATTATGATGCTGATAATACTAATTATGTCACTGGAAAATATAAAGGCACAGAAAACACTTACATCGACAGTGTGAAGTTATGTGGAACATTCAACAGTCAAGAGCCTCGAAAAGCATGCATTACATTCCGTATTCCTGTTAGTACACTTTTGTATATATATA
>NW_021848836.1:145751-171679 GCF_003651465.1 Formica exsecta | reverse complement strand
AATATTTAAAAGTTTTAATTAATAATTTAAATAAGATTATAATGATACAGTTATTTTTACATCTATATTTTTATTTCTTGGATGGCTAAAATTTTTAGTTTGATTTTAAATGAAACATCAAGCAGTCAGTTTCTAAATAAAATGATAAATATATTTATATATTGAACTTGAATGTTCAATATTCAGAAATTTACACAATTTTTTAACATTTTTCATGTGTATAAATTCGTATATTTGAATTCAGTAAACTGCAAACGAAATCATCACAAATCCAAGTAACCAGAGCATTGATCGAAAAAATTAAATTTATTTTGTCCAAATTTTGCAAATTATTTCCTACTATTTTGCTACTTATTGTCTTCTCTCTATACACATTGGAAATGCTATGAAAGATAATTGAAACGCTTAAATTATTTCAAAACTTAAATAATCCTATGTGAAATGCAGAATTTGTATCCCCGCAATTATCTTCAAAGATTATTTCAGTTACTTAAATATTCCAAGCAAGATAATTCCTTGCTTAAATGACAGCTAAAGTGTCTGTCACTCTTCAACACAATAAAAATTACATAAATATTTTAAATAAACAGTATTATCATAATTTTTAATGATGTCAACTATAGCTATCGAAAATCGAACCGAAAACTTTTGTAATTATCTAATATTTATAATTCTGATATATTATACATATATGTAGTTGTTAACGTGCATTTCATTTATATATACATATAAGCTTCGTCCACCGTGCTCATCATGTATGTGCAATACATTATTTCGCTCAAGTGCGGCTGTATGTATTGGCGTATCCTGTAATTAATACTAGCTACGAGGTTTGTCGTTCAACATAATCATCCGATAAAGATCTAAATTGGTTGTTTTCCATTATACAATATTTGTACGTTTCTTGAAACATGCGCAATGTTACCGCGAAATAACTTTCGCACGATCCCTATTGCGCGATTCTGTACAATATATTACACAAATTAATTAAATTATCTTCCCATTTAATTCATAACATCAATTTCATTAAATCATTTATACGTCGACAGATTACTTATTAGCTTGTTTTTCGACACTGAACTCTACAAATACATCAGAATCAAAGACACTTTTATTATATTATTAATTTTTTTATATATATATATATATATATATATATATATATATATATATGTGCGTAAAACAATACGCGTTTTTTAAATGCATTAAATTTTCAGAGGAATCCTATCGTTGGAGATAAATTTGCGTCAAGGGCGGGACAAAAAGGAATTCTTTCACGGCTATATCCTGTCGAGGATTTACCATTTACAGAAACCGGGATGGTCCCCGACATTATTTTCAATCCGCACGGGTTTCCAAGCCGTATGACAATAGGTGAGCTGGAACACAAGTGCATTTTACTCTGTCTTTTAAATTATCTGTACTATGATAACAGAAATTCTGATAAATTTTTTAATTCGGGCTTAGCGTAAATATATTTATAATATTAAAAACTATATATATATATATATTTTACAAGATAGATTATCAAAAAAATACGAGTGTAATTTTTCATTTTTTTCCATCACAGCTATGATGATTGAAGTAATGGCCGGAAAGTCAGCGGCTGTGCATGGACTAGTTCACGATGCTACACCCTTTAGATTCGATGAGGAGAACACAGCTATAGACTACTTCGGGAAATTATTGGAACTTGGTGGCTATAATTATTACGGAACTGAAAGAATGTATTCGGGCATATATGGATGCGAGATGGAAGCTAGCATTTTCTTTGGTATGGTCCATTATCAAAGATTGCGACACATGGTCTCTGACAAGTGGCAGGTAATTAATTTATGTAAATTTTTGTATCAGCATCTAAAGAAAGATTTATTTTCTATTCTGTTTTGTGTTTTTATTTAGTTATCATTTAAATAGCGTTTTTCTCGCGTTATCGCGTGTTTCTATTCATCTTCTTTTTTCCTATGTATGATTTGAAATTCAATAAACTGTTCAGTTCTCTTAAATTATAACGAGAACAGAATATAATACACATTTCTCTCGTTTCCAGGTAAGAAGCACCGGACCAATCGATCTATTAACGAGGCAACCCATTAAAGGTCGTCGACGGGGCGGCGGTGTTCGATTCGGAGAGATGGAACGAGATGCTCTGATCTCTCATGGTTGCTCGTATCTTCTTCAGGATCGTCTATTTCATTGTTCTGATAAAATGACGGTAAGCGATAAGAGATATTATCTCCTTTAATATTTTAATATACGCCAATGTTTACAATACGTACTGATTAAGTGTTATTTATTTATACAAAGTGTGTATTTGAGAGAAATTTCTTGATCATAATAAATATTTATTTATAGACCTTAGCGTGCCAAAAATGCGGTTCACTACTCGGACCGGAATTAATCATGAACAGTAGACATGACGAGGACGATAAAAAATGCCGTCTGTGCGGCGAAGAAGACAATGTAAATGAAATCGAGATACCATATATCTTTAGATTTCTTCTAATACAATTGGCGTCCTGCAATATTAACATTAAACTGAAATTTAAAAAAGTTTAAGCAATCGCGAAGATATGTATGTATGTTTTTTTATATCAAGTGTACAGTTTTCTTCAACAGAATAAAATTTTATTTTCTCTAACATTCCAGAGAACAGATATACATAAGACTAAAATATATTACACGTGACGGAATTCATTACATCGACGTTTATATATACATGAATAGATACATATAACCAAGAATTATTTTACAAAATTGAATTGCACGAAAGAAAAATGGGGATTCGATTATATCTTCTCTTTTTTTACAATAATACAGAGGGTGTGTTCGGGGAGACGCTATTAGCGCTAACAGCGTCGTTCTATCTTTGTTACTTATTGAAAGTTGAACAAGGACAGAACACGCTCATAGCGCTAAAAGTGTGCTCCCCGAACGCAGCCAGAATGGAAGAGAATGTAAATATCTCGAATTATACAAGCGCTTTACATAGCAGATGTAGATTACAGCGGATGTAGATTTTGTCACGCGCGCAAATTCTCTATAATATTCTTGTATTTTTTCTCCAAACAGAAAAAATCGTGATTTGTACAAGTTGTACAAATATTCAGGCTTTTGCCGACACTTGTGCTCCAGATTTGTTAGTGGACGCCCCAGATGCACCTGTTTCTTTCTCTAATTGCTTTCCAAGGTATTCCCTAAAAAGTGAGAAATTTACGAAGTAGTTATGAAATTTTTATATATAGACATTCAACAAAATTTATACACAGATGTGGAAAATAATTTTAAAAAAATTAACAAATTTATTATTTTAATAAAAAAGTCAAATAGTAAGAAATGTACATAGAAAATTCTTAACATTCCATAACTTACCAATTATGTACCATAAGTTTTTGTACTGCAAGAAGAGCCTCGTATCTAACATTAGGATCCTCATGCCCGAGAAGTTGCATTACACGTTGCTTTCCGCCAAGCTGTTCAATTATGCTGAAATACACGAGACATTATCTCAACAAAAAAATTGCAATTTTAAATGTTCTCAAATAATCAAAATGAACGGATGAAATAGAATAAAATATGAGCATGCTTCTCTATAATATATAAACGTATCTCTATAACATATAACGTACTGTTTGCCACGTGGATAATGACGCACGTATTCACCAATGTCGAAACTAGCCACACTGAGGACGAGAGGATCTTTGCTGGTTTCTAATAAATGAACGAGGATACGCAAGAGCTCGTAATTCTTCTCATTGAGACGGCTGGCATTCTCGCGCCAAAACTTGCCCGATTTGTGAACAGGGGACCACTCCAGACGACCAGATTTCACTTCCGTTGAATATTCGTCAAACGAACTTAGATCCTGCACGGACGCTTGCAATTTGTCGTTGAGGAACTCGATATCATCAATTATGTCTTCGTCGTCAAATTTCCGTTGACATAGTATCGAAAGCTGTTTCAATACCTTGCATTGCACCATAGCAATGCAATGTTCCTTAGCCACTTGCCCGTCTTCTACTTTCTCGATTAAATTCTGTAATAATATAAAAAAAATATAATATATAAAAAAATATGCAGACAATGTAATATATACATAATTTTATATTACGCTCGGTTCCTTTTATTCTTCGACATTCTAACTTACCCTGAATACTGCAAGTATAATACGTGTTACTTTTTCTTTGACCGAATCACTAAGTATATCGGCGAGGATGGGTATGACATTGAATCTACAATATGACATAATTTTAGATATTATTAGTTATACTGAACATTATGAGTATTTTTAATAAAATGTATACCAAATAAGGAAGAGAGAGAAGGGAGAGTTACTTACTTGTTCATTTTTTCTGCCAGAAGAGGATTGAAAGTAAGTACCCACAAACAGAAAATAAGCTGATATTGCACTTGGAAGTTTACTCTTCCAGAGAGAACACTGAGAAGAGTTGAAATACCATCAACGGATACGAACGCAAAGCGATATTCGTCTATACGAAGCATCATTTGTAGACAACGTGCCACTGATTGGATGTACTCGTTATTCTAAATGAAAGAAATATCATGTGTATATCTTCTATGTTCCCCGGATAAAAAAGATAAAATATAAAACAAGAAAATAAATGTTTTTTTTAATTTCAAAAATAATATTTAATCGATGTGTTGCTACATGCAAAAATATGATAATAATTTGACATCTTATATATATTTACAGATATGTATATTATACATATAAGATATAGACCTTATAAAAGATTTAACATCTATTAATGGCATTTAGGTAAGAAATAGCATCTAAAATGTTAAAGAAATTTGCACTTGTAAATATGACATCCATAAAACAGGCTCTTCTAAAGCATAACTCATGCGCATTTGAAATTTACTCATGCATGTTTGAAGTTCATTAATCAATTTTATCCTAAATTTAAGAGATTCATGATTTAAGTATAATATTATAATGTTATAATTATGTATAATGTTAAACGTCTTCATAAGTCATCAGTGGTTTGTTTGTTGGCAGTACATGATTTAAGAAAGTACTATAATTTGTTTAGAATAATAAGTAATATTAATGTGAGTAAGAGACGTTACAAAACCAACCGGGTTGAGTAATTCATGCAGTTCATGGGCCTCCTTGGCCTGTTCCACAGCAATGTCTTGTTCTAGTCCCGCGTGCAAGCCTTTGTGATCCTGAAGGGCATCAAACTAAAACCCCATCTAATTTTTTATCTACACAAATTCTACTATAATTCTCAAAGAAATTTTTCGTGTTTTAAGCTTATTTGCGTGAAACAATAAATCTACATAATAATCAGTCATAGACAGGTTTATTGTTTTATTAAATTAGTTATGTCTCTATTGTTAGTTTATAGCGTTAGTAACATTTTAAATAAATTATATAAAATAGTATTATATTAATGTTAATGTAGTAAATAAAGCAGTAAAATTTTTAATAAGAATATCATATTCTTTTCAAATATAAAAATCAGACGCATGATTATTGCTGTAGAAACCACCAAGTATATAATAAATTAGCTAGATAACTAAATATTATAATATATAGATAACTTATGTTGCATGCAGTGCATTAGAACAAATTATTGTATCATCCAAAAGGCAAACCAATAGTATTAAAATAACAGTATAAAAGTAATTACATAGATCACAACATAAAGCAACTAATATTACAGAAGCCTTCAAGCAACGTGTTAATGAGACAAGAATATTTTTTACATATTCCAACAAAAATTAAATTATTCAAAAAATATATAATTGTATAAAATTCATACATGCTCATATGGAGAAAAAAGAAAAAAAATCTTAGCAGTTGTGCAATTCAAATGGTCAGTATTAATGTAACTTTAAATCATGTCTGTGTTTTTTTAAGAATTAGCATTTTATATTGCAATATAAATATATAATTGACACATTATTAATTTGTAATTTTTAAAATTACTATAGTACTGAAACAAAAACAAAGAGATAATATCATTGATGCAATTTGAATTTTATTAGATTGACAGCCTTTTGACTTGCACAACCTGTGATATAATGATCTGTCAAGATAAACTTACGCTAAGTTTTAGTTGATCCTTGAGCCATGTCAAATAAAACTGAAGATCAGTTTTTTCCATGAGATCATGACTCCAGCAGGCTAACTTGGCTATAATGCGTGACGTCATATTCATTATAAAGCCATCTTGTCTATTCAACAGATTAAGGAATGGTCCCCAAACAGATTCTCGTTTTCGCGTAGAATGCTCACGAAAGATTTCCACACGACTGCGATCCTCCTATTAATAACATTGCATTAAAATCTCAATTAATAAGGATAGAATAGTCTTGACTAAGAATATTAATAAAAAGAATTTCATTTGTTTTACATAAAGAAAAATAAGAAAGATGCATAACTATACCTGTAGCATATCATCAATCATAGTGAGAATGTATTGAATTGTTTGATCCTTCGAAACATGGCCGAGCAAATTAAGAAATATTTTAGCTGCCTGATGCGGATTTTCCTTTAGCTTATTTTCTCTTGCTTTAGCATCACTTGTGTCAAAGGCTGCTATAAAGTCATAGTCTTCTTTCCATATCATTTGTGATCTGAAAACATTAAATGTTCTTAAAATATTTCTTCTATAAATATTTTCATATTTTCATGCATCATCAAGTTTATATTATTAATCAGTATATTTTGAAGTTTTCAGGTTTTTCAAGAATAATTTATAAGTACTTACTGGTAGTATGCGTACCAATTAATTCGTTGATTCCTAATATCAGCAGCTTGCTGTTGGAGCACGCTTGTAGCTGCCAGCATATCTGCAAAATCAATGTATGAATGTTACATAAAAAAAAATAACAGAATAACAAAACCTTTTATATAACTTAGAGCCCATCTTACTATTCTAATAGTAACAATATAATTATTAAAAAATAAAAAGAGATATTACTGGGAGGGGCACTCTGTCAAATTGAATCTCTATTAAGTATACGGAATGTAATTACCAATTTTTTCATCCGGCAATGCCGGTATAATCTGTTTGATATTTGCACGATCCACCATGATTGTTATCGAGATTTTGTGTTAATTTATACAGAAATTATCTCGTTTGGAATATTAGACTTCTGATCTTTTTTCTGTTCTTCGTTCTCTTCAGCTGTTCGATCACAAGACAGTGCAAATACCAACCTAATCTGACAAAATCGAGATTATTATCTCAATATTCCTAGATATTCTGGGATTTTTGTGGCGTAATGATGGCGAGTAAACAGTGCATGCGTGGAAAACGGTTTTCTAGCGAATTGTGTATGTGTGTACACATACAACTAAATATACAAAATTTCAAGATTTTTTTTAACAAATAATCCTTGTTCAACTATGTTGAGTTAGTTACTCATTTACAAAATAAAATTTGTCAAGATTCATATCTGTTTGTTAAGTTATTAGAAATTTTGAGAAATTAAATAACATTATCCTTATTATGCATAAGGAAGAGAAGCGTTTAGCGTATTATTTTGTTTTTTATGATCAATTGTAAAAAAAAAAAGTATCAGAATACACTGCAAAAAAATGTACAAAATGCTTTTTAAAAAACAAAATTTTAGATTACAATAAAATTTTCAACTCATTATATATTTTTTTCTACTTTTTTTAAGCAAATTTTTTAAAAATATAGAATCATGTGGAAGACAATATAAAATAGAATAATATAGACATAATAGTAGGATATAGTAATAACTTTAACATTTGCAAGTCTTTAATCTAAAACAAAAAATGAGTAATAACTTTAACATTTGCAAGAGTCTTAATCTAAAACAAAAAATGAAGCTAATATATAAGCTGCAAAATTGTATTATTTTAATTGATGTAGAGATATTTTTTTGCATATAACAGTTTTAGAAAAAGAATGTTCCAGAGTTTGATGTAACAGCATCATAGATGAAGGTATTGTGAACAGATTTATATTGATTTGTGATAAGTTTGATGGTTTCCTGCCCTGCAAGACCACCTAGAAACGCCGATACAGAGTGCAATTCTGCGCCACCGAATCGGCAAAACTCGTGCACATAATCATCTTTAGCTAATGGTCCACATCCCCATTCGCTTAACAGTTTTGTCAGGCATGTCTGTAATATAACTCAATTGCAGAATACTGTGATGGTAATATGATCATTCTATTAATGAATTATATAATTAAAAGAGGATACCTTGAGTTTTACAATATCAGGTTCCACTTGGTCATCGAATTCGCCAGGATATGAATTATATTCTGCTTGGAATTTATCCATTCCCCGGAGCATAACATAGTAAATCATCATACTCTCTGGGGTCTCCAAATTTTGAACTAGAAAAAATGTGAAATCAAATATTAAGAGCAGTTTGAATAATAGCTATTATAATTATATAATTTTTTTTTATAATTATATTTATATATAATTACATAATTTTTTTGTATAACTATAAATAATTAATTTATTATAGCTAATGTAATTTTGCATATTTTGGGAGAATAAATAATCACCTATGATATTAGTATCAAAAACCTTGGAATCGTATTCATCTGCAATACAGCTTCCTTTCTCTACATGAATGTTAGTGACATGTCTGCAGAACAACTTAACATCCTTTTCTAAAATTGAATCTGATGATCTCCCCAATTGACGTAGCAATTGCAAAGTGCGTCGCCATACAGCTTCTGCATCTGCTAATGCTTGCTTATAATAACTGAAATAAATTCGATTAATCTATAATTATAGATATCAAAAAGTAGAATACAAAAAAATAGTCCAATCATGGTAGTCAATGTGTGATAATAAGTTTTAATAATGCGTTCTTCAATATTATTAATAATATTGTAATCATATTAATTAATTTGGTAATTATTAATAATAATAACTATTTAAATGTAATATTACATTAATATTACATTAACATTTGCTATTTTTTAAACAATGAACTTACTAACAGAATTCTTATTTACAAGATTGAACTATTTTCTTATGCACCATCTTATATATAATAGTTTTATTTCAAGATCAATTTCGTACATTTGTTGGAGCGTAATATATTTTTCAGTGTCTGCAGTCATGTCAGGTAGAGTACCCTTAAGTGGTAATAGTCCTTTACCTTCATTATCAACGAAATCACGCACCGCTTTTGCGATAATCCAGAAAGAGCTGCTCTAAAATAAACCAATCAGTTTGAACGCATATTTTTCTAAACCATATATAAATTGTAGAAACGTGTCATTGATACCTTTGCTGTCAAATTAATGCAACGATCATCATTTAAAATATTTTTAATATTATCCGGAATATCGCTCGCTCTTATACATGTATTCACAGCCCTCATAGCTTCTTCGAAATTTTCCTCGCTATTCGACGAATCTTGTTCATCGCGTCTTATGCCACTCTTGATCATATCTCTGAGCTGTTGTTTGTCTTTGTAAAGTTTTGGTAAAGTACGATGCTCCAAAATCCACTTTTCTAAGTATTTATATAGAATAATTAGATATGGTACATGACAATGATCTTTAAAGCTCATTTCATCCAAATTTATGGAATCTAAATGTTTCTTCAAGCTATCAAATGGTCTATCTAGACGTAAATCTGGCGTTTCATTGTCTGGATGAGTTTCTATAACAGTATGCTCCTTTACTTGAATGCGCATATATGCAATAAAGCCTATACTCCTACATACTATTAAAGGAATATTCAATTCCCAAAGTCTTTTCGACAAAAGAACCAATGTCCTGAAAAAGAGAAATGTGTTCAAAAAAAAATATATACTATATTTACATTAATACCTAACCCAGGAATGATATGTAAAGATATATAATATGTAAGTAGTTCATTCTATTTAAATATTTTTTATAAATTATATATAACATCTGTGTAATTAATATTAACATTTTTCACAATATAATATTTTAATGTCAGAATTCTTACTTCTCGGTTAGCGCAGTAGCTACAACCACAGTGAAGCTATTGAAAAAATCTGGACTATTGGATAAAATTTGTTCAGGCTCTTCATCAATGTAATCACCCGTTACATCCGGATTCAGCTCCAAAAGCATTTCAGTGGCTACTTGAGCTCTGGATTTTCCAACACTGTCTGCTTCTAGAAAAAAACTAATTCCAATCCATTTAATGTATCACATTGAAATAAGTCTCGAGAGTATACTATTGATCTGACAGTTACAATATTAATAATATATACATACTTAGGTTCAACATCCTCAATAGTAATTTTCTTGCCATCCACTATAGTGAATGCTCCTATACCTGGAAGTACTAGCGATTTCAATATCTCTGTGCCAAGTCCAGTGGCATTTATAAGACAGACATGAGCAGCTTCTAAAGTTGCTTGGCCATGATCGCCCCATAATCTGTCAATAATAAAGATTGTACAGTGAAAAATATCTCGCCATATAAAAGAAAAAGAAAAAAAACAAATATATATGAAAAAAAAATGTAACTAAAATTATTGAAGTGACAGAATTGTTTGTTTAAATAGAAAACGAGAGACAGGACAGAAAAACTGTCATATATAACCTCAAAATTTATTATAATTAGCATACCTCAACTGCCTGTCATATTTTCGATTTTTTTCGGATTGTTCGGGTGATTTTGATTCGGGAGATGCCATCGTAGAGATCAATTTGAGATAATAGTGCAGTAATAGGACTTCGAGACGCACACAACCACACGAATACAGCAGACAGAAGCGGTAATGACTGACAGATTTACATGTATATGTGTAGATTTATAATGTATACGTGAATGTGTGTAGACATATTATACATATATGCGGCATGATGAATTGTTATGAATAATAGATGGTTTTGAAGTTTTGGATCGCATATTGACATAAACACACAGATATATGATAAAGTAAAATTTATGAAAAATACACTCTTACGATACAATAACAAAAAAATATTAACTATATTATATATTCGCAGTTATATTTATAGATTTTAATAAATATATTTGGAAGCTGATGCATATATATACATAAAAATATAATATATTTTTGTTAGAGAAAGATTAAAAATTTTATATCCGACGAGAATTAAACATTAATAATTTTATTGAAAATTGAATTTTATTATTCGTATTTAGAATTATTGCATTATCGTAATGTTTAATTTGCAAAAATTGACCTCATATTAGAATTATTATTTTATTATATAATAATTACACATAAATATAAGACCTATGGCAGCCACAATATCCATTCGATTATTCGTGTTTATTTGGATTGACAACAATATGGATTAGAATGTAATGATTTTAGATTGGAAATAATCCGCGAAAGCGATATTAAAACCGATTATAGTTCGTTCGGAATTAAAATCGATTACTTTTTAATCCGGGCGCGGATTGAACCGATTAAAACCGATTAAAACGGATTATGTTTTAATCGGTTTTAATCGACCATTTTTGGTAGGGCTAAAGCAGGGAGCATACACTTTTGCATAAGCGCATAATCATAAGCATAAGGAAATTGATTGGTCCATTTCTTTATGCATAAGGAAATTGATCAATCAATTCCTTTATGCTTATGATTATGCGTTTATGCAAAAGTATGTGCTCCCCGCTTTATCCTTGTTTAACATTCGGTGAACAACAAGGATAAATAATGCATCATGCGCATCGTGCATGAAACGGAACGCAGCCATTGAAGATCCCGCGTGGTGACAATCTGACGATGCAAAACTCCGGTTTCAAAGTTACTAAAAAATAAATTTTTAGGGTTTTTTTCCGTTTCATGCATGATACGCATGCGCATCGGAGTTTATCTTTTTCTCTCCATATTGGAAGAAGAAAGATAAGCTCTGAACTAGTGCAGCCAGTTCAGCTATAAAGAACAGACCTATATATATTTATATATAAATGCATTGAGCGTGTTTGACTTTGACATTCGTTTCACATTGCGTTTTAAATCTTTAGATCTGTACATAATTATCTCGTTAACACGAAATAAAATGCGATCTGATTTTTTTACATGACTCATATTGCAAACATAAAACGTTTCGAAATCGATGATCAACATTCGCTAATAAAGTATGGCACTTAATTAATAATCATAGTGATCTTAACCTTATATATAATCCAAAAATTAGGGAGGCTTGCTCTCCTTTTTGTAATTCGAACGCTATGGAAGTGCGACGATTGTAACCAATTTACAAATTGACCTGTGACAGTGACATAATAACACAAGTTTATATACGAAATTATTCTGTTATATTGTAAAGTATATTATATCTTTTTAAAAAAAAGTCTCATAGCTTCAACTAGCTCGCGATTAACTTAGAGAAACTGCGTAATATACGTAAAAATTTTATACACACAAGGGCATCATGACTAAATACATAGACTTGTCAATTAAAAATGCAACAGCAGAAATTTAATTGCATATACAAATCTGAGTCTTAATTATACAATATCTTTCTACACATAGAATCTAAATATAGATTTGTGTGATTTTTCTTCACAGAAAAAACAAAATGCGTAGCAGAAGCAACTCCGGTGTCCGTTTGGACTACTATCAAAGGATTGTTCACAAAATAATCATGAATTATCAGAGTCCTGTCACTGGGCTCTTTCCTGCAAGTCCTGATAATGATCACGCTTGGATACGTGATAATGTTTATTGCATACTTGCTGTATGGGGTCTGTCAATGGCCTATAAGAAGATAGCAGATGCCGATGAAGACAGAGCAAAAACTTACGAACTCGAACAAAGCTGCGTCAAGTTAATGAGGGGTCTGTTGATGGCAATGATGCAACAGAAGGAAAAAGTGGAGAAGTTCAAATCCAGTCAAAATCCACATGATGCTTTGCATGCAAAGTATAGCTCTGTTAATGGTCAATCGGTAGTTGGAGATACAGAATGGGGACATCTTCAAATCGATGCCATTTCTCTGTATCTTTTAATTCTGGCCCAAATGACAGCTTCTGGCTTACAGATTGTTTTCAATTTGGATGAGGTATTATTATATATATTCTATATTTATATACTATAAGTTTGAAGAGTATAACTGATATTTTTTTAAATATAATATTACAATTTATTTTTAATTACAAATATGTATGATTGCATAGTCCACATTTACAAGATTAAGAAAATATTTTAAATTTAGTGCTTACTTTATAGGTGGCCTTTATTCAGAACTTGGTATTTTACATTGAATCCGCTTATTGTACACCAGATTATGGGATTTGGGAAAGGGGGGATAAAACTAATCACGGCTTACCGGAATTAAATGCAAGCAGTATTGGTATGGCTAAAGCTGCGATGGAAGCAATGAACGAATTGGATTTGTTTAGCGCGAGAGGTGGACCTACATCGGTCATTCACGTTCTGGCCGACGAAGCGCAGAAATGTCAAGCAGTGCTACAATCCATGTTGCCTAGAGAATCAAATTCCAAAGAGTTGGACAGTGGTTTACTGTCGATCATAAGTTTCCCTGCGTTTGCAGTGGATGAACCTAATTTAATTCACGAAACACGAGACGCCATCACCAAGAAATTGCTAGGACGATATGGTTGTAAAAGATTTTTAAGAGATGGATATAAAACGCCAAAGGAGGATGCAAACAGGTACTATTGCATATGCAGTATTATCTTATATTTTAAATTTGATTTATTTTGATTAATAATTCTTATTTTTGAGAATAGATTGTATTACGAACCATGGGAACTTCGTATGTTTGAGAATATCGAATGTGAATGGCCACTGTTCTTCTGTTATTTAATATTGGACTATTGTTTCCAAGGCAATAAAGAAGCAGTTGAAATGTACACTAAGCAGTTGGAGGATGTAATGATTAAAACAGATGATGGTATGAAATTGATGCCTGAATTATATTCTGTTGCATCTAAGGATGTATCAGCAGAGTATGCCGAACCTGGTAGTCAGAGCCGAATAGCTTTAGGGAAATGCCCATTTATGTGGGCGCAATCTCTTTATATCCTAGGAAAATTGCTGCAAGAAGTAAGTAACACATTCATAAACGTGATTGAAACAGATTAAAAAATATCTTAAATTGCCATATTTAAAAGAACATTACATATGTTTTTTTTGTAGTTTACATATATATTTAAAATCTCGAAAGTATTCAAAAAAGATATTGTATAATTTGTTTTATCTGTTTCTTAATAATATTATCACGGCTTACCGGAATTAAATGCAAGCAGTATTGGTATGGCTAAAGCTGCGATGGAAGCAATGAACGAATTGGATTTGTTTAGCGCGAGAGGTGGACCTACATCGGTCATTCACGTTCTGGCCGACGAAGCGCAGAAATGTCAAGCAGTGCTACAATCCATGTTGCCTAGAGAATCAAATTCCAAAGAGTTGGACAGTGGTTTACTGTCGATCATAAGTTTCCCTGCGTTTGCAGTGGATGAACCTAATTTAATTCACGAAACACGAGACGCCATCACCAAGAAATTGCTAGGACGATATGGTTGTAAAAGATTTTTAAGAGATGGATATAAAACGCCAAAGGAGGATGCAAACAGGTACTATTGCATATGCAGTATTATCTTATATTTTAAATTTGATTTATTTTGATTAATAATTCTTATTTTTGAGAATAGATTGTATTACGAACCATGGGAACTTCGTATGTTTGAGAATATCGAATGTGAATGGCCACTGTTCTTCTGTTATTTAATATTGGACTATTGTTTCCAAGGCAATAAAGAAGCAGTTGAAATGTACACTAAGCAGTTGGAGGATGTAATGATTAAAACAGATGATGGTATGAAATTGATGCCTGAATTATATTCTGTTGCATCTAAGGATGTATCAGCAGAGTATGCCGAACCTGGTAGTCAGAGCCGAATAGCTTTAGGGAAATGCCCATTTATGTGGGCGCAATCTCTTTATATCCTAGGAAAATTGCTGCAAGAAGTAAGTAACACATTCATAAACGTGATTGAAACAGATTAAAAAATATCTTAAATTGCCATATTTAAAAGAACATTACATATGTTTTTTTTGTAGTTTACATATATATTTAAAATCTCGAAAGTATTCAAAAAAGATATTGTATAATTTGTTTTATCTGTTTCTTAATAATATTAAATTATATATATTTTTTTCTTATTAAAATCATGGTATTAATTAATATATTAATAACGCGATTGTTTCATAATTCTACCTTGTTATAGGGATTTCTCGCAGTTGGAGAGTTGGATCCATTAAATAGAAGATTATGCAGTGAGAAAAAGCCAGATGTAGTGGTGCAAGTAGTTATCTTGGCAGAAGACGCAGAGATCAGGGAAAAAATTGCACAGCATGATATTCATGTGCAAACAATCGCAGAGGTTGCGCCGATCGAAGTACAGCCTGCAAAAGTCCTCAGTCATCTATATACATATTTAGGTATGAATACAATTGCAGATAGAGCTCAAAGATACATTTTACTGAACTATAATTTAAATCTCGACATAATTTGCTGTTAGGACGCAACAAGAAACTAGGCTTATCCGGACGTAAGTCAAGAGATGTAGGAATCCTCAGCACTAGTAAACTGTATTCCTTGCACGATAAGATATTTGCGTTCACGCCTCAGGTAAGTGACTACAATTTTTATGATGTGCTTTACCATCTCTCTATATCTTTGTTTCTTTTTCTTACGTTTCCTCTTGTTCTCGCACCGAATTGACT
Organism: Formica exsecta; assembly: GCF_003651465.1. NCBI lineage: Eukaryota > Metazoa > Arthropoda > Insecta > Hymenoptera > Formicidae > Formica > Formica exsecta. The sequence continues at coordinate 155,991 of NW_021848836.1, read as the reverse complement.
AGTTGACAGATATGACCCGCTTCTACATCGCATCGGACTATGAGCTCATGATTGACATATTCAAAGGTGAAATTAATTTCTTGAAGTCTAGTTGGCAGAATATGTTGGGCCGGCCTCTCGTGGTCATGCCCCTCAAGAATATTCATCTAGGTAATTTAACGATTTCACAAGATTGTAGTTGATTTTTATAATCATTAATTTAGGTGTTCTGAAATTTATTGAAGCTGCCAGAATTAAACAAATTCTTCGGTTCTCTTATATTTTAAAAATTCTGAAAAATTTCTTGCGTTAGATAATTTATTTTCTTAAAATACTGTGACTGTCCGCTCTTAATAACTAACGTGTCTGCTTGCATGTACTTGTACTTGTGATGTGGTTCTCATTTAACAATTATTTAATCCCCTATGGTTTAATGTAATTTTCAATTTTATCTTGCAACCTTCTTTTCTTTTTCTGGGTTTATGTCATATATAACTTAAAAATGTATTATAATATAAATTCTGGATTCAATCTCTGTAACTTAAGTCCAGTAATAATGTAATTCAGTTTTGACATCAGTACATAATATTATCCATAGAGGGTTACGATACGAGCTTTTAATTATTTTTCATTTATTTTATATTTCATTACATTCTTCATTACTAACATGACCCAAACATTGAAAGTGGATGAAATTGTGAGTTGTATCGATATTGAAGATGTTCGACCAATACAAGACAGAATAAACACGAAATGTTCGAGGCGAGACAAATTGCTTATTCTTCAAGCATCAAACAATAAAATTATTCTAAAGATATGGCTTTATTATGTGTTCGGTGGTATGCGCGTGTGTTGCATGTGTTAGAACATTGACACGGAGGAGAACTACACGACAAACGACGTCGACCTGCTTGTCGATACTTTCACAACCACCTTGGCCTTCCTCAAAATCAACTGGAAGCAAATGCTCGGCAGACCAACCGTAACCCTTGTCGCTACTCATAATCATTTAGGTACGCCTTCGTCGGAAGCTTTAGATATCATCCTACAACGAAAAGCTCGTCGGATATTATATACAATTATATTATAATGTGTTACTGTGAGAGTTGTTAATTACATATAGAATATCACAAAATTCGATAAAAATGCTGTAGCAGAAAAATTGGAAAAACAAGCATATAATTTTTTATTTATGTTATTTTCGAGCAATAGCTTTTTAAATACGAGTTTAAAGTGTGGCCAAAGCTATGATTAAAAAATATTGCAAAATGCTCTTTAATCAACATATCTGGTCTAATTTTTAAAAAAACCCTTGTACTTAAAAAATTATTGCTATCAAAAATTGCATGCATTTTATTCTTTAATTTTTCATAAACTTTTTTTGCTACAGTATTTCTATCTGAATTACCCTGTATAGAAAATACAGGATACGTTATCGTCTTCAGCACGAAAGGCATAATCTTTTACTTATTTATTGATTTTTTAAATCAAAATTTAACAGTTATTTTTTTCTAGATCAGGGTAAGATACCGTTAGCCATGATAACTACCATGAAGAAGCTCAAGAGCGGCTACATCAACGGTACAAGAGTATCATTGGGAAATTTGAATGATTTCTTAAGCACGTCGTGTATCACAAATCTTAGTTTTCTGGGAAGTTCCGAGGATGGTCGTCCTGATAAACTAAATCCTCAGGTATATAAAATTTAAATTATATATCTGAATATCTTCTCAGAATGAAATTGCAGCATAAAACATACATGCATACTCGAGAAAAAATGGACATTATATCATATATGACCATATATAATTATATCCGACAATTTGGCGCGATTGTATATGCGCATATAAATCGTGCCAAATTTCGTATAGTTATATATGGCCATATATGATTTTATATAATCATATATGTATGACCATTTTTTCTCGGGCATATACAATATTGACAGAATTCTTTTTTGCAAAATATAATCTAAGTACTTTGTCTTACAAATTTTAATGCCATTTTCCAATCAATTCCCGCATGCTTAGCGTATAAATCCGAATGGCATAAAACTTTCTTTGATCTATACATATAATTATGATACTTAAATTTACGTTTTTTATGTCTACACAAGATTCAACAATATTTGGAGGAACATCTAATGCGGCCATTTCCTCATCGTACAGGACTTCTCAATAAGCCCGGTCCAATTCGTACAGGAAAAAGTCTACGACGCAAAATGTCGGTGAAAGGCGCGATAAAAAAGACGCGATCCATAGCTGTCGAACGTGAGTAACATTTGTTCCGGATGGATTTTCTGATTCTAACTGCGTGATGATTATATGTTTTTTAAAGAGGATCTTTAAACAATTATTGCAATGTCTTCCTACTGCCATGATTAACACCATCTTCCAAGAATGTAAGTGTATTAACTGGCTGTTATATTATTTGATTTCTGTCTAATCTCTTTAAAAAAATCGTGATTTTGTACTTTTAATAAAACGCACAATGCGATTCATCGTTACTGTCCAACTTTTTCAAATATTTAATATAATATATATTGTTGCAATACATAACTATACATACATATTAATTGTTAAGAGGATGCCGGATACCGACAGAATGCGAATATTAGTAGGATTGCAAAATATTTTTGTTGATTATAGATATCAACAAATCCTTTTCCATAATTAAAGTATACATAATAACGGAGTGCGGCGTTTATGATTTCATATGAAAAGTGCCGCAAAACCCTTATATTAAGCAAATATATAATTATTATGGCCGGTAAAACAGGACGGTCCGGCATCCTCTTAATACATATTTATATACAAAACTAAGTTTATATAATAAATAATGTTTTAATATGAGATACAAATATTAATATATATTATTAAATTTATCAGATTTAAAGCTTTTTTTTGCATAATTTTAGCCGAAATTCTTGGGATGGCAGGGGAAGACCGTAGACCTTCTACTATTTTAACTGCAAATCCATTTATTGAAGTGACAGACACCACATTGTCTCTCAATTCCACTCAACCGATGACGGTTGAGCGCACGCCATCTCCAACGGATGAGCTATTAGCATGGAGAAATTCTTCTAAAACTAAATATAAAACAACGTCCGAGACTCAGTACGCTGAAACCGAGGTGGAGGAATTACTATCTATGCTTCGCGAAACAGAAAGTCTCGAAGAACAAGGAGATATCCTGCAATATCTTGTTAGTTTTATTTTAACTTATGAAGCAATGGTCTCCATTCAAACTCGTTAAAATGGAATAAACATTTTATATATAGGTAGACTCGAAAGGATTATACTTTGATACGGGTGTAAAGGAAGAAGGACATCCCGTTTTGGTGAAGGATTTGTTAAAGAGTCTTTACGAAAAAGTATGTCAACAGAAAATGTGGGGTATCGTGCGACACAGCGCTGGCATGTTAGGTAAAAGGGTGGAGGACTTAGCAAAGGCGGTTACCGATTTGCTAGTGCGTCAAAAGCAAGTCACTATCGGCATGCCGCCAAACAACGAGCATACCATTGTTGCGCCTTTGCCAGAAAACGAGTTACGAGCTCTAATCCATCAGGCCTATGGCGACGACGAATCAACCGCCATGCTGACAGAAGAATTGCTCGTTTATTTAGCGATGTTTATCAGAACGGAGCCGCAACTATTTCACGAGATGCTGAGATTGCGGGTCGGTCTAATCATTCAAGTTATGGCAACGGAACTGTCACGAACATTAATCTGCACGGGCGAAGAAGCTTCCGAGCACTTGCTAAATTTGTCCCCTTTCGAGATGAAAAACTTATTACATCACATTATGAGCGGGAAAGAATTTGCTATTAGTAGTGGTATGTTTTGCGATTTAGTTAAAAATTTGAGATATTATGCGCGCTCGAATGTGCTGATTATATTTATTTATATTGCAGTTGGCCGGGGCAACTTTTCTGTCATCAGTTGCAAATCGAGTAGACTGAGTAAGGTAATATTGTCAGTATAATATAAAACTACATTTGATTGTTTTATAATTTCTAATATACTTATATATATATTTTAATTTATAATGTACTGAATCATATTTAAATTTTTAATTATTTGATTTAATTTTATTTTTTTGAAATATTTTAACTATGACAGCTATTTTAACTTACGATTTATATTTATTTCATAAACATTATTGAATTCATTGAATTCATCATTTATAAATTAAACGAATATATGTGGAGAGTTGAAGATATTCTTTTTGCATAGAAATCTCAAATTGGTGGTTTCTTAAGTGCTGAACAAAATGCCGATAGTACCGAAGCAGAAGCCGATCGACAAGGTCAATGGTTACGGAGGCGACGATTAGACGGTGCACTGAACAGAGTACCAAGAGATTTCTATCCACGTGTGTGGCAAGTACTTGAAAAGGTAAATTCATAAATCACTATTATCTCTAATAATTTATATTTATAAAATTTAACAACTTTTAATTCCCCACAAAAATTAATTTTCAACAGTGTAACGGTCTAGCAATTGAGGGAAGAATGCTGCCTCAGAATCTCACGCAAGAGATGACATCTGGCGAGCTGAAATTTGCATTGGCTGTAGAAACTGTACTGAATACTATACCACAGCCAGAATATCGTCAACTTGTCGTCGAGGCTCTAATGGTGTTGACACTAGTAACTGAATATAATGTTGTACCATCTTTAGGTGGTCTGATCGAGGTTGAAAATTTAGTGCATAAAGCAAATGCTATTTTCTTGGAAGATCAGGTATATCTCAATGTTTATTTGTTTATATAAAATATATTAACGAATGTGAAGTAATATTATATTATCTAATAGAATTTTCATAAAGGAAAAATGTGCAATAAAAAATGAAGGATATAAGAGTAAGAATAGTTCACTAATTTTCTTATTTCATGCAATTTATATCAGCAGTGATATCCGTTATTTTGTCAAAACTGATATTGATTTCAACTATGATATAATATTTATTTTCTCTAAAAGAGATAAGCCCTTTATTCTCTATTAAAACTTGCACACAAATAATATAGAATGGATAGTGTTGCTATCATGATATAAAAAAAAATAGTATTTCTTTTCCCTATATTCTTCAAGTGTGAAAAATAATTTCTTCAATTTCCTGAAATTTGTAGATGACTATTGATGGTGATGCAACACTATGTTGTGCAAAACCAAAGGAACAACGTGAAATGACGGCTATGGGAACACTCCTCTGTGGTGGAGCAGCATATATTTGTCAACACTTTTATGATAGTGCCCCCAGTGGAAGTTATGGAACAATGACGTACATTACGAGAGCCATCGCCGTGATGCTTGATTGTTTGCCGAAGGATGGCGATTTGGAATGTTCAATATCGTAGCAAATATTATTTTAGTGACAAATGATCTTTAATTGTAGCAAAGAATGTCAATATAAATATCTCAGATAAATCTGTTTTGCGATTTTTTTATATATAAGTTTCGCATTGTGTACAATTATCTTATAACATTTTTATCTGAATTGAGAGAAAAAATGACCAAAGTGATCATTATTAAATATTAATTATGTATTGTAGAAAGAGAATATTGAAATCAATGTTAAAATAGTACTTTGTTATATATTGAACTTTATTGCACATTTTGAAAAAATGAGAAATTGAATCAGCAATATGCTAAGAGAATAAATCATGTTTTGTTGGTTCCAATAAATCTACTTTATTCTGTTTATTGCATTAATATATTTGTCAAAAAATGCATCTCAAAGAAAGTTTGTAATATTCAAGAAATTAGGTTGAAACTTTCTTTGCATTATCTAACACAAATAGAAATTTTTTACCTATTTGTTCTTCTGACTTTTGGAGAAAGGATTTAGTTTATTTAACCAAGAGGAACTTCTGTGAAAAAAATTTCATTTATTAAAAAATTTGAAACATGCAAGTAATATGCGTAAATAGTATATAAATACATACGTTTCCTCTGGTAATACATCTACGTTTTCAGCTTCTTTAATTTTATTCTCCTTGAGTTTGGCAATTAATTCTGCTCTATATCGAATTTTCAAAGGTTGTGGTATTGTTTTATTCATTTTCAGCCACTTTATCGAAGCTTCTGGAAATGTCAAACCATACCATTCTATTTGCTTTCTTGTGTACTGAAAATATATTAATGTTGCACATAACAATTTATATATTTAATGTAATATAATGTGTCGCATAGAAATATCAATATTTCGAACTATTTCATTCATCATCAAACTCATTTTTTTATTTCAACATTTAGTATATTTTGCTTTAAATCTTTTGATGCAGTATATAGAATAATTACTTACAACCGACAGATATTTCTCATACTTGGCATACACCTCCTCACGCTTTTCTGGGTCATCAGGATATAAAGTCTTATCTGCTAATGCAGTAAGTATCTTACGTTTCAATCTCAGAGCAAGTAAAGATCTTAAATCGCAAGCTTCTGTCTATAAATAATAATTACAATTTATTCAAAGAAATCTTATAAAAAATTATATTTTTAAAAAATCTTGCAATATATATAATTATACTTTCTTTACCCGTTTAACTTAAAGATTAATGCACCTTTAATAGATAATGATCGAATCCATAATTTTCGTGAATTAATTTGATTGTTCTCTGAGTAACAGCAACACTCATATATGAGTCAAGAACTTCGCTATAGACAACAGACTTCTTCAGTTGAGGTATCCAAAAGTGTGGAACCCTTCTCTTATATTTACCCTTCTTCTTGAAGCCTTGCACAATGGCTTCTCCTCCCCATAGACCTTTATCAATTTCCTTTGGATACAATAGAGGTAATGGTACATTCTGTACTGGATGTCTGTAAACAGATTGTTCAAATAATTAGTATAATTCTTCAACAGTAAATTATTTATGACAGATAAGTATTTGTAATATATATGCAATACATTTATATAACAGTGTTATACAAGAGTCATTATTATGTTATTTCATGGAGGTTGTATAATAATGAGGCATAACGTACACTTCCCCAAACTTATTTGTCGTATAAGTGCCTTTCTTTTCAATATAATGAACTGCAGCGGGTGGCTTCTTCCATTCCATCCAGAACTTTTTGTACTCTGGCGGTAGCAGGGCACCCAGTCCGTTAGTCCACCGAGATGATCTTGCAAGATAATATAATCGCTGCAACAATTTCATACGTTTGTACTTTTATTTATCTCTTTTATTTACACTAAAACTCCATGTTTAATTGCCAAAGCAATATTTTTTTTCACTTACGTTTCAAGTCACAATAAATATTTTGCTCACATTAGCATAACATAAAATATTATAGACATTTTGTAGCAGTAAAAAGGAAATATTATAAATAGTAAAGTTATATTTTCCAACCAAAATTAAGACACAATGCACATAAGAGAGTGTTTTAAATATTAATTCCAATTCTCTTATATATAATAAATGGATAAATAGAATTTAATTCAAAACCATGTGATCAGTTATTGTCAATATTATTAAATCAATAGACGAATAATCTTTAGATTGAGTTTTGCATAAGACAACTTATATTACCTGTCCGCTTTCTTTAATCGACATATCGTTATACGATTTTTGATCACATGCAATTAAATCAGAATCATGAATACAATTTCCTAAAAAATCAAGTGCCACATTTTTATCAGCTTACATCTCGTAAGGGTGTGTTCGAAAATCCTACGCGTGGGGTACAGTATAATTTAACTGACCAATCAGAACAAAAAGAGCAAAGATTTCTTTATTCTGATTGGTCAATTAAATGCTACTTTACTTTACGAGTAGAATTTTCGAACGTATCCTAAATGAGGAATCACAGATGCCATCTATATATTATTTGTCATTCATTTATCGGCTGAGTAAAATTATCATGTATCGATGTTTTCAATGTGTGCGTGAAATATTAATAATACTACTATATAAATATTAATATTCTTTTGTGCGATATATCGAGAACAATAATACTTCCTTCATTTATTGAATAAAAACATAAGGTATATGTCATTTGTGATTATCTCTTTGCATGCAATCGATATAATGTATAAATTTTCAATAGATCAAAAAAAATAAGTAAATGATGTATTATTCCAATTATTAATCTCAATGATTATATTATTTCGATATAATATCAATGAACTTTATAAAATTAATTAGAGATTTTATTTGAGTTTCTATAGATTCTTAAAAATCAGAAAAAAAAATTCAGACAGATAAATTAAAAATTTAATACCGCAGGAGTAAGCTCATTAAGATTGTATTTTATTATAATTAAAATTCTACTAAAGGAAGAAATGTGTGCGTTTATACACACACACACACACACGCACACATTTCATTTTAGTAAAACGCAAAAGCATCATGTCTATGTATATATATATATCTCTGATAATGTGTTATAATTTTTTATTTTGTAGAGGTTTATTTTTTAGGGTTATTTTTTAGGGGAAATTATTTTTTAGTTTTTTATTTTTTATGAGAAAATTATTTTTCAAGGAAAAATTTTTCTGAGAATTATTTTTTAGGGTATATATATCTCCGATAACGTGTTATAAAATAAGTTTATATACGATCTCATATATTATACATTTGGGGTCAATTTGCATTCGCGTCATCTGTTTGTATAAAGAGGTACACTGTTATTTGTTTCGAGCGACAGTACGAAAATAATGCTTGTGAGTCACTTCAATCTGTCCGCACATTTCATACAAACGTGCGCGTAAGAGAAATTTTGTGAGGATATTAATAAATATCGGACTGTCTGTGTGTAAGAGAGATGTTTAACGCAACACGATGCAAGACAGCAGGGTGACAGCAGATGCGGCATGCCCGATCTGATCTATATATAATCAATTTCTGCTCAAGATTGCGCGCGCGCGCGCGCGGCGCGCAAGAATTAATATTTCTCCAGTAGAAAATTCAATATTAAAATGATCAATTCGAATTAGACGCAAATTGAACGAATAAGTATCGACGATGATGTCGTAAAATTTGGAAATTTCTTCGAACAGGAATTTCTGCGATAATTATATTTTCAACTCCTTTTCCGCTTTTTTAAATTTATACTTCGCATCAAAATCGTTTTATTTTAGAACGTATAGAATATATACAATATGTATGTATGTATGTGTGTGTGTGTGTGTGTGTGTGTGTGTGTGTGTGTGTGTGTGTGTGTGTGTGTGTGTGTGTGTGTGTGTGTGTGTGTGTGTGTGTGTGTGTGTGTGTGTGTGTGTGTGTGTGTGTGTGTGTGTGTGTGTGTGTGTGTGTGTGTGTGTGTGTGTGTGTGTGTGTGTGTGTGTGTGTGTGTGTGTGTGTGTGTGTGTGTGTGTGTGTGTGTGTGTGTGTGTGTGTGTGTGTGTGTGTGTGTGTATATATGTGTGTGTGTGTGTGTTTTTTTGAATTTTCTACTGCAGGAATATTTTTTCTCTTAGCGAAAATTTTGATTACTTGTTTTTCATTCGTTCTAAGAAAAATATTAAATTTTTGCAATATTTTAAAGTAAAATATATTACGATATATATTTTATATGAAACATGTATGTGTGTATGTATGTATATATATACATATATATTTTAATTTTTAATTATTTTTGCTATTTGAAAAGTGACGCACATCTTGTCCTGAATATCTTTTCATATCTTTAAATTCAAGGCATCAATTTGTAAGTTTTGTTTTTAGCAAATCCTATTCTAAAGATTTGTTTATTAAATTAATGCTATATAGTCATACAGAAATACAAACTATTTAGATACAACGATTTCGCGAATCGTCTTATATTTTAATTGTTCTCGATATAATCGCTTGCAAGCATCGGTCGAATTTTTCTTTAATCGCCCGTCCAAAATAGAGATTTCGAAATTGTGTTTTGCTGTAAAACTCGTCATTTCTAAAAATAGTCTTCAAATGTTCTCTGTGTATCAAAAATTATATGTTTATTTATAAGCAACGATTTTCCCGTTAGTAAGTATTAATGCTTTCTTCTTAATTAAAGTCTTCTTAAAAAAGTTGAATAAATATCGGACATGTTAAAATACATTACCATCAATTCTTATAAAAAATTGCATTTTGCAATACATTTATATATGCTCTAAATAAAGTAATATATAATAATAAAACCGTATAGTAGACATTTTTAGTAGACATTTAGTTCCATAATCGCTTAGCGATTTCGTCGCAATATCCTCAGAAGTTTATTATAACATATACACACATATATATATTTATTAATTATTATCATATTATCACAAAATTGCAACATAT
>NW_021848836.1:132907-145723 GCF_003651465.1 Formica exsecta | reverse complement strand
TATATATATATATATATATGTTGCAATTTTGTGATAATATGGTAATAATTAATAAATAATTAAATATTTGATACAATATTAATAACAGATCAATCTTTATTTACTATTAATAAATATCTATTTTATTTTCATAAATTGCTTTTTTTTGGTTTACCTCGTATTAATATCAATTCGTGCATTTAATAAATTATTATCTTACAAAATTAGTACAACTTTGATTGGTAAATGCTTGATTACAGTCTCCTAAAAAAATGTTGACACTTTGATATTTTCATTTTGCTTAATTGTTTGATCTATCATGGATCGAAGATTTGATGATCGTTGAGATAGTATATTGGTATGTTTAGCGACAGAAGTCTTGCTTGATTTTAGAATGGATTTTATGTATGTTTAGTACATTAATTGCCCGCCTAATTCTTAAGCATGGTACCGGTTGAGAATTGTTCGGTTTTTGTAATATGTGTGTCCCCTGCAGCGGAATATTTCTGATTTCATATGCTGTTAAAATTGCAACACTATATATATATATATATACATTTACATAATAATTTATGTAAATATATTATTTATAATTGTGTGTATAGATGATGCAAATGTGATCATATAGATTGCGTAGATGAATCGATAGCGAAGAAAACCTGAGATCGGAAACTAGGTTCGTGCGCATCAGATAATTCTAATAAATGCGTAATGCGAGAAGAAATTTTTCTTACAAGGAGACAACGCGTAATGAAGACGCAAATATTTCCGCGAGAAAACGACTTTATTCGCTAATGGATTAAAGGAGGAGGACGGATGGAGGAGGACGTGAAGTATGGGCGGCCTTCCCTTGTCGGCTTCTCGGTAACAAACGGGCGGGCCGAATTGAGAACCGCGAGAACACTCATCGTCTAATAATAGTACCTTGCTCAAATTTCTATTTTCAGGCCGATAAATGCGCGCGCGGCTTTTATGTAAAAAATCGAAGCAACCTTACACATCGTGTACGAGGCCGCGATTCGCATTACCGGATCCGGCAAGCCGGATCGTGAGTACCGGAAGCTGTCCGCAACCACCGCCGGAAGATCCGCGCGCGCACTTCCCGTAGCGAGCAAGCTTTAGAACGGTTTACTTTCGCGAGCAAATAGTCCGCGGCGCGTAAACTTGTCAAACTTGGCGAATAACGACCACCGCCTGCTACGCGAGTAAATTCGAGTTAGCGGGATAACAGAAGTGGTTTAACGCTCCAGAAGCGTCGGAGAGGAGAAAGAGAGAAAGAAAGAGAGAGAGAGAGAGAGAGAGAGAGAAAGAAACGCGAGACCGTACTCGCGGCGCTTTGTAGATGTGCACTGCATATGTAAAAAGAAATTGCGCGGTAAATAAATATTCAGATAAATCCAGATGTATAAACTTTCTGACGAAGCTTTGCGCTTCAGGATAGCTTCGAGATATACAGCACGACGATAAATATTCTATCTTTCTCTTTTTAATGTAAGCTTATATAATCAGCTTTATACATATATGCAACGCGATTCCCAGCAATGAAATCTCAAAAGCAAATTTCGTATTTAGATCTGAAAGAAAATTTCTATGAGATAAATTATCATAGAAGATTATAATTTATTGTCATTTTCTTATTTTGAAATGTTTGAGTTTTAAATGTTTTGAATATTTACAATAATATTAATTTAATGTGTATTTCGGAATAAGAAAGAGACAAAACGTGCAAACACACGTTTTATTAATAAACGTTTTGTAATGCACATTGCAAAAATGTGCTGCGCATACAAAATAATAATGTGTAATGATTTACATTTTCTTCGCATCTGTTTTTTAAAATCTTTGTCAGATAATTTTCTCGTCAACATTCGCGTGCGAGACACATAGATGCATCCATTAAAGATATGACGTATAACTTTTAGCATATAACTTATGGATGATATAACTTTACAATTATATACATATACATATATATATCAGGTGAATGCATAAGTTCGTGCCCGATTTAAATTATATATATATATGTATATATTTGGCCGGAATAGAACAGCGTTACTCATACGTTGAATCATATGTGTCAATTACTGTGTCTATATGACTTGATCTTCCCTTTCATGAACGAGACGACGGAGAGGGATCGAGATTATTCCTTTTCTTCTTATATTATACTTTATCATCTTTTTTAAATTATTTTAAAAGAGTGCCGAAAATATTTGTCACTTTTACACGAATGCACTGAAAAAAAAATTCTGGGTAAACTTGTGAGATGCATTTAGTAATTGTTATGAAATATTTTGTTACTATCAATTGTAATAATAATAACAATACGTTTGGTAATAATTACAAACATTTCAAAAAGGGAAATTTCGTGTTTAGTTGAGCCTACTAAATCAGCTTATTAATCGAAACTATTTCATCAAAGCGCTTGGTAACTTTGACCAAAAGGCTGGATTATTATAATCAATCTTTTTTTTTTTTCAGTCTGTATGTGTCCGATCTGTATAATGCGTATTGTGCGTACACGCACAACCGTGTAAAAAGATGTGCAGTTTGAGTAGTATTACGATTAAGCTCTCCTTTGATAAAAATACTTCGTTTTTATGGAGCTTCGTCATAACTTCATTGGATCTCTCGAGATTCTTGCTCCGTTACATTTACCTTCGCTTATATCGTCAGATCCACGACAGATATTACGTTTCTTCGGTGTGCGATAATAATTCGCGACGTCGTGGTTTTCATAACTGTAAGCACGATCCGCACGTAGGCGGACGCGTAACCATATACTTGGGCCTTTTATATAAAGGCATGTATATGTGCGCGCACGTATATATCTCCCTAAAAATAGAAATTTGAGCAAGATATTATTATTAGACGATGAGTGCGTGGCCGCGCGCGACTACTCACGGTGCTCACCACGGTGCCTCGTTACGAAAATGCGGGTGAGAGTACGGTCCCTCCCTTACTTAACCACCGCCTACGCTTCTCGCCGCTTTCGTCTCGAGGAAACGAGGAATCCCGCGACCGAGGGTGCTCGGACACGCGGAAAACACGCGTTAGTCGAGGAATTGTATGCTGGTGGGAGACTCCTGAGCACGGTGGATTACAAAAAGAAATGTCCGCGATTTATCACCCTTTCTTCTGACGATTGTTGAATTAAATTTCTACGAGCGTACACTGACCGCTCTGCTTATAACTCTCTGATATATTGCATTAATCGTTTTATCTGAAAATTTTTAAATATTTAATAGTATATTATATGTTTGTACTGACTATATACACAGCATAGTTTGATATAATGAAAATACTTGAAAAGATTAAATGTATATATATATCATATATATTTTGTGTAATAGAAAATATAAAATGAATACATAATACAGACGCGCGATAAAATAGTTGTTTGGATTAAAATATTAAGATTTAATTTATGTTGACTAGTAATTATCACTTTTGTAGTTTTAATTGCAAAATTAATATAGACTTATAATATATATATATATAAAGCCTGACTAATTTTTTTTATTATAATATATAATATAATATAAGAAATTATAAAATTTAATTTTGTAATCGCGTCGTTATTAATCAAAATGAAATACTTTTTTTCCATCTTTTATAGCTGTTTGCACGTAATCTTTAAGATTTTACGACATCTATAATGATAGCTCATCATCAGATATTTCGTGAAATTCAATCGTAGTTATTAACACTTACTAAGATTATATTTATAAAATCGAGGGTATTCGTAGAGGAAATCGAGGGTATTCGTAGAGGAAATCGAGCATGTGGCTTCAAACGATAGCCTCGCATATTTTCGCTATGTTTCACTAACTACTACGAGTATCCCTCGGAATTCTTCGTGTCTACCATCTTCGATGTATTTTTACTTTCTACCGCAACCATAATTCTTCTCAGGGGCGGTACTTTCTGTCATGAATCCGCGGATATTTACATGCTCTAAAGTAGATCAAACGTGTGTACCTTTATGCGGGCATAGCTTTCGCAGTATGTAAATATCATATTCTATTTAAGGGTTATATATTATTTTTTTCCTAAGAACCTACGATACATTATAACATTGATCACACAAGACAAAAAACTCAAAAATCAAAATCTTAGAAACACAGATTTTAGCTCGAGAAATTATTGATACGGGAATTAACTAAAACTGAATTTAAATTCTTCGTGTTTATTCTGATATATGTTCAATTCCGGGAAACAATAGCCAAAAGAATAAAGAATTTTAATTTTCTGATATTAATTTGTAGTCTGTGATTCTCCGGGATATATTTGCCTCATTTATCTATGTTACTGAAATTTTTGATTGATTAAGCTACACCTATCGAATAGATTTTATCCAATAAGGGATTATAATATCACTTAATGATTCTCTTTTATTATTCGCGGGTAAATATAACACTAATCTAACGATATGTGTAAGCCATTCGTCAAACTGTCAAGCCTTTTTGTTACTTCTTTTTACAATTCAATATGTCAAGATGCGCAAGTTATGGAAATAATTTATTATAATTTGTCGTACCATTTGCATTTTGTATCAAAATTTACTTTTATATCTAGCGATATTCTTTTGATGTTTAAAAATATGTATATGAGAGAGAATATATATATCTTATATAATTAAATGATATGCAGTCTTTGAAGTATAGTGTTAAGGCTTCTCGGCTTTGAAGTAGATGTATTCATTCTCGAAAAAAAAAAATTATTTTATGTTTTCTGTTCCATCGATTTATAATAACAGCTGACGATAACATTTGGCGAAAGTCGAATTAGCTCCATACATATTTTAAAAAAGATAAAAGAATATATTTTTATATATGTAAACATTATAATCGCACTGTAAAAAGTGGACGAGAGATTAGAAAATTTATAGATTCATAGATAGCAAGTAGATGTCAAGCCGTTTGTAATTGAGAGTTAAATTGATTGAAGTATTTTACTACAAAAAAAATTTTCGGCAGAGAAACTTGAAAATTTGCGAAAATCATATTTCAGTCCAGAGGCCCCTCAAATCTTATCTCGGCAAAGTCCCCGCCGCCTTTCGACGTTCACCACGCTGGCATCATAGCGTTGTCATCGTCAACAGCACTGACGTTCCTGATGCACACGTGCCGTGTGCAAAGCCTAGGGGGGCTATGACTAGGACGCTCCCGACGCGAGAACAGTCATTCGAATCCAGTATTAGTGCGGTGTAGAGTGCTCGGTGTTTTGTAATCCACTTACTCGAATTCTCCTTTCTCTCTGTCTTTCTCTTTCTTTTTCTCACGCGACTACGATCGATTAGTGGTGAGTATTCAGATAATAGTGTGGGCGGATGTACATACTTCTTTACTACTATCAGACGCTACTATCGATGACAATACTCAAATATCGACGATATATAAAAACATGGCCATTTGTACCGCTCCAAGAAGTGCATCTAAAATTACATTGCAAACGTGTTTTATCTCAGCCGCGTGATTTATCTGTTTTCTCTGTGTCTTTCTTTCTCGTGAAATACTGATATTCGCATAGTGCCCTGAAAGGTATTTATTGAAGTCTTTGGACGCGCACGTGCGTTAGGTCAGCTATTTATGAATTGTCACATATCACTGATAATGTATTTTTGAATCTTTTTTATACAGATCAGTTTACAATAAAGTAAGAATTTTTCATAAATAATTAAAATTATCAAGAATTCGCCCCAATTTATATAGTTCATAAAATTTTGATTTGTATGCCTTTACGGAATTTCATTATTAATACTATTTACCAATTTATCCATGCAACAAACTAAAATGATTTTTTCTGATAAAATTGATAATTATCGGACAATCTAGATTATCATAATCTATAAGTCAACTAACTTTGAATTAACAGATTGTTACTTTTTTTAAGTTATACAAAATGTTCTATCTTTAATTTGTAAAATGTGTATCTTTTTCAACTTATTAAAGACAAAAGAAAGTAATACAGGAAGTAATATAAAAAACATTTTAAGTTTGAAAACATATCGATCGAATCGAGTCTTTCACATAGGTAGATATAAAAACATACTTTGACGAATTTCGAAAATAAGCCAATTCCGAATTTGAGGTGAAACATTTTGTAGCTCTATTCAATAATAGACGAAGGAGGAAGATTTAGTTAACAAGATTTAATATTATTCCGGCGCAACCGACTACACAGATGGACAGAGTAAGGGATGTCTATGCTATTTAGGATGGATATACCATGATGGAAAATCTAATGTCCTTAAGATCTAATCTCGTGCTAGAAATATTTAAATAAAGCCATGATAACTCAACATAGATTCTATTATTATGTTATAATTAGAAACTTGAAATGTTAATAAAATTTCATGAGCCACGCGAGACCTGCCGGTCAATTTATTCGTATACAATTGAGTATAAGCCATTGGAAAGAACAATAGAATAGAAATAAAAATAATAGAAATATTGCATTTTGTATACAATAATTGAAAGTAGTACTTAAAATTTCAAAATAATGATAAATTTTCATTCCAGTTGATCAAACTTAATAACTTTATTTGATTAAATTTATAACACTAACGATTATTTTGTATACAAAAAAATACATAAACAAATATTAATATAATTTTCTCATGAAACTTTTTGTAGATAAATTATAGACAATACACAATAGTTAGCAATATTTATTATAATGCTGAAATAAATTTTACATAAAGTATATAATCGCGCGTGCCTTATTGTCATAAAATTTATTTTTATCTCACACATTTTCGTACCGAGTATTAATTGTCGAAATTCAATCTCCTGTCGACTAACAACGCTAATCAAACTAAGTTATCAAATAAATTTAACGAACGAAATATCATTATCAAGTTAAGCGAATGTGATTAGTCGAATAGTCTCCATGCTTATTTTGTAAAATTATTAATAACGTTTCTTGCAAACTGATAGAGCTAATTGCAAAATGCGGGTCTAAATCAGAACAAGGATTTTCAAACGAATATATTAAAAGATTGTTGCTTAAATATTTATTACGGTAAATGCGATAAGAGTTTGCGATATTTAAGAAAATGATGATATTAGAAATATCGTTAATGTGTTAGAATGAAAGAAAGAAACTTAATTTCTTCTATAATTAAATGGAAAGAGGAACCTGATTTTTTCTATAATTTCAACCAATAATTCAAACAATATTATCTAACGATTTAATTCAAAGCAATATGCACACACAGAAAAATATTATTCTATTGCTAAGTAAAATGATTACTCAATTTACTTTACTTCTTTTAAGTAACAGTTATCTTTGACAACGAATAGTTTCTTAATAATAGTCTTAAAATAGACTTGTCACAAATTTTAGAAGAACTCATTATCATGTACTTAAAAAAAGTAAATATTTTCTTTTGAAGAATATTATAAAATTTTATGGAAGAAAAGTCGGATATGGTTAATTTAATGTAAGAAAATTTATTAGATCAGAAAAATTTAATGTATTTCTTTCAATTATATAATTTAATATTCTTGATTGAAGTATTAAATTTATTAGGATCCAGAATATATTTTGAATAAATTTGATGCTTATGATGAACTTATGATAGATTTGCGGATATATGAACTTTTGAAATACTTGAAACAAGTAATATTTACTTGTATATAGTATGTATTTTTCTGTGTGCAGATACATAAAAAAATAAATTTTCTTTTTATTTTCTTTGCGTGGCAATATTTTGATTGCTTTGATCGTGTGTAATGCAATGCAAGATATCGTATTACATCTAAAATATTTCACTACACCGGGTGTTGTAATTATACATCATACGAGTCATCGGGCGCTTAGGATTTCTTTATAGCGTGATTTAATTTTAGAATCTTAGTTTTATCCGTTTGCTTATGCTATCCGGATGTGATTTATCAAGTCAGTTTGAAACATGATGCCGCGATAATATTTCCGGATATTTGTGAAAATATTAAACCACCATCCATTATGACCGATTATTTGTCTTAATTGTCAAAATCGCGATCTTTCTTTTCGAAAACGATTAATCAATCATAATATTGCAGTATAATTTATTTTGTTCTAAGCAAATTTTATCATCAAATACAAGACAATAATTATAGTTAGCCAATAAAAATTTGAATGGAAATAATTTGGTTCGAATAATATTCAATTATCTAATGAAATTACAGCTTTTCAAATAATTAATATAAGTGAACTGAAATAAGTGAATTGTAAGACTGAAGCTGAGATATATACGTAAAAGATTTAAGTATATTTTATGTACTTTTTAAATATATTAGGCATGTATCAAAAAAATATATAGAGCATAAGCTATTTCATAAAATTCCTTGGGAGATACGTAAAAAATAAAATATGTATGAAATAAAAAATACAATATCTTTACATCTTATAATTATATTCACCTTATTTGGTAAACCATCGTTTTCGCTTCAAATTAAAAATTCAAATTTTATAAAATGAGCTTATTTGATAATCACCAGGTCGATGATTCACCCATTTATTAGTGCCAATACTTACCGCATTGCATACTGCAATTATTCATTCTTGGCCGTTTTCTATCATTATTTTACTCCCAATTTAATTTTAACTCGTGTCGACATATTGCGCAAATCATATGACTCATTTTCAACAATATAATACCGGCATTTAAACCTTTTAAAATCAAAGATTGCGGTTCATCGACCGATGTACACATTGTTTTTAATAATAAAAATAATATAAAGGAGAAAGAATGAGAGTAAAAGATATAAGACCAAATTCTCTATTCGGCAAATAATATTATATTTAATATAACATAACAAACATAAAATTAAATTTAAATTTCCATGTTTTTAGCTTTTATGTACATAATATCATCAAGATTATATAAATATATATTACAATATTTTACATAACACACAAAATTAATATTTAAGAAAGCTGGAGTACAAAATATCGAGTGTAGAAAATTATTTTAAACAAATCTTTTAAATTAAATTTTTTAAATGCAGATCTTGAGATTTTTAGCTCTACCGTTTAATATAATAACACTTGAGCACATATACAAGTACTTTGCAATTTCATTGCGTGTCAGGACATGCAAGTTAGATTACCGTGCATTCCATACGTCTCCGAATATGCGTGCGATTGAACGGTAGGGGTAACGAGAGGAGATCGGCTACTGTGGAGAACCTAGCGCCTTCCCTAATACGGCCTCGCTGCCTGCACGCGTCTGCACGGATATAGATACGTCTGCTCTCTCTCTCTCCTTCTCTCTCTCTTTCTCCTGTCGCCCGCGCGCGCCGTCTGTTACCACTGCCTGTGCCGTTGTTAACGTCGTTACTACTACTAGCGTGCCATATGCTGTCTGCTACTACTGTCAGTAGTAACAGAGCGTATATGTACGGCCGAATATTTCTAATCGTTACGATGAGATATACTTTCGATATAAAAATAAGTTAATGCCCCTTTCTTAATAGCAATGAAAAAAATTAGTTACATATTTAATAAAGATCAGAATATATAATTAAATACTGATCAAAGTAAATGTGATGATAATAATTATCGTACTATTCTTATAATAAGAATGACTAACGGAATGTTTTATTTCAAATGACGTATTGTTTAATTATTTTAAATATAATTAATTTATTTTATCGAAAATTAAGATACAATGTAGGATATATACAGTAATAACATTGCAACAAGGATAATATTAAAATATTTTCTAAAGTGAATTTTTTATATACGCTTAAAAAAATGACATGGATCTATTCTTTTCCTTCATCACTAAAAAAATATTATGTCTGATAGTAACAGATTAAATTACTATTTATTTTCCACTGCGTTTTTATCATCACATCGTATAAAAAATCACAAATATTTTATAAAGCCCAGAAACGTGAATGACTCAAGGAAACCTAAACACCAGAATTAAACTCGTACAACAAATACAAAAGTAGTTGATGATATAATGCGTAATATAATAGCTACAAAGTGAGTGGCAAGAATAACTTGAGTGTAATAAAATGCTATATAACAAAGAAATATGAGAATCAGAGAAACCAGATCTTTTACTAAATTATGCGATATAGGATTTGTAGAAGGAGATATACATGTCTCATGTCATTATACGTCTTATAATTTCTATTATTATCGTTGTATTTATTATTTCTGCGGAATATTAATGCCACATAATAGCATATCAAGTACATCATTGTTTCTTTTACTTTTATTTACTATTATTATGTAAATTATTAAAATGAAATACTATGATGCAGATATAGAATCAACTATCAACGTTGCCAAGCACTATTACGCACACCCACTAGTTTTCGCGTGCCAAATATTATCCTCATCTTGTTGCAGCATGTATGTCAATTAATTGTGATCTGTTCTTGTGTTTTCGCGGCAAAAATAGCGGCGGACATAAACATCTATTTTAGATAATCAGGGACTTTTTATACCACACAATTTGTCATTTCGAAAACTAAATAATGAATTTCTATTGTGATAATTATATATATATATATATATAATGCTATGTTCTAAATGTCTATAAACGTCATTTATGTATTTCTTACATTTTAACTCGCCAAAACTCGTTTATCTCTTACTATTCACAAATCAATGATTACTCGATTATTTGAACAATCGTTATTATTATTTTTTTATCTTCTAATATTAATGCTACTCTAATATTAAATCCGAAAATTCTCTTCTATATCAAGCTACCACCACAATATCCTGTGTGTAAATCATATAGGAAGATAGCCGTCTTTATTTACATGCTTCTATTCAACGCCCTGATTGTCGTTTCTCGAAATACTTCTCTTCTCCTTTTCTACACCTCCATTCTTCCACTTGCTAAATCGTACGTTTAAGCTGACCACAGAAATAGAACCGGTTGCCGACGAGTCAGACGGAAACGCGAATTGTTTACGTCCTCATAAACGGCCGGTTAGGTAACCGAGATGGGTTACCATACCAACGATGATTCCCCTCGATATTAATAAAGACATTCGGTTCGATTTGGCTTTCGCAAATTTTGAATTTTGAAACTGTGGATTTTTTGTAAAAACACATACCTCGCGATTGTATTGCAGTAGTATTAGTTTAATTTTCCCAATAAGTTCTTTTTTTTTTAAAGAATAAAAATATTGTCCAATGTGTAGGAGCGATTCTAAACAAAAAATTAATGCACTTTTAAATTTCAAGTTATGCGACATCAATCAAAATGATTGACACAGAAATAATTTCTTGACTTCTGACTGTTAACGATGAATAATTTGACATCGAACAAATAATTAGCAATCGCAGTAAATCACACGCGGGCAATAACGAAATTGTCTTCTCTGTTGTAGTGTAAAAATGCCTTTCAAGCCTGTGGAACATCCAAAATGCCCTAAATGTGGCAAGCGGGTTGCCGGTGGATTGAAATGGCACAAACAGTGCTTCAAGTGCGGTGAGTAAACAAACATAATCTTGTAAATCAGAAATAGAGTGGATGAGTGCTTTCTTATTGGCATCATATATCATTATGATATATCATAAATCGATGTCTTGAAACTAGAATAACCGATGTCATTTTGCAACTTAGAAGTTGAAGGAAAAAAGGAATATATATACATATATACATATGAGAGAATTGTATTATCTATTTATACTTACGGGATATTAAAAACATATCATGTTATAGTTTTGAATTTTCTTGAATTTGGGAAGGGAAGGAGAAATATTACATTGTATTTTAATATAAATCGTAATTTTTAACATAGATAATATTTAATTTTACGTGGAGAGAGCAAAAAAAGCAAATTTATTGTACATATTTTATCACAATTGCACGTTTTTATAACTTTATATTTGTTGGTAGTGTTTATGAAAAGATATATTACTGACAACCATAATTTTTTATGATAAAAATTGTACACAAACTAAGTCACTATCAGGTAATCGCTTTTTAAATAGTTAAACACTTCAATAAGTTTAAAGCAATATTTTTTTGGGAATATTCTCAAATTTCATCTGTGATAAAAAATTGAATTAATATAAGAATCATAAAAAAGTTTATATTTTTTATGTACGATTACTATAGATCATCTTAAATTAATTTTTTTATTTGGTGAATAATATTTAATGATACGCTCTTTTTGTAAGAAGTGTTCTATAAAAATGTGGCCGATTATTTTCATTACGGAAGACAAGCATTATCGAGTCTCCTATTCTTAGGCTGGTTTAAAATAAATTTTATATCTGGATAATATGTCGCGACTGTGTAATTGAATATGTGTATTGGTCAATTGGCGATTAACTGGTAATGATTTTGATGTAGTGTAATAACTTATATCAATAATTCGCAACAATCATAATGTTGAATATCGCATTCCGAAGAAACGCAATGCGTATCTATTTTTAGAGTAATGTGAATATATTGTGGAATTTCGAGGAGTCAGAAAAAGGCATAGTAAGTAAGAAACGATTTTTGACACATCTTGCAATAGTATCAGAAGTATATGTGTTTTTGAGTATTTCACATTGTGTACACGTGTCAATGGAAAATACATTACATGTCTTTTTTTTTAAGTACATAGGAAAATATACGTACGCAACATCTACATCTCTTGAAAATCCCCTGAAAATCTCCTGAAAAATAATCGTGATAATAAATAATGACATTTCGATATTTCGATATTTTTTTACAATAAAAAATATAGTTGAAATATATAATTAAATTGTATATTTATACTTGAAATATGGAATATAAGTCAAATGTTTTTTAAGTAAAGATTTAAAATAATGCAGTTTATATTTAATATCGTGCCTCGAGACTCGAGTATACTCAGCAGG
>NW_021848836.1:132338-132806 GCF_003651465.1 Formica exsecta | reverse complement strand
GCCGTAATCTTCAACGACGTACGATGACCGTGTGTTGCAGGTCTTTGCGGCAAATCGCTCGACTCGACAAACTGCTCCGAGCACGAGGGCGAGCTGTTTTGCAAAGTCTGCCACGGCCGCAAGTTCGGCCCTAAGGGCTATGGATTCGGCGGCGGAGCTGGCTGCCTGTCCATGGACCAAGGCGAGCATCTGCAAGCGAAGAGCGAGTGAGTGCATCCGCTGTCGCGCAACCTCAACCCCGATACCCTCGTCTTTCCTTATTCCTGAGTAGTGTACTCCACAACGCGGTCCCGTATCGGAAGCATCTGTCATCCTGCCTTTTCCACGTGCGCGAAACTAAAAATCACCGACCGAACAACCGTCGTGAACGCCTGTGATCCGTCAGCATGATCCTTCTCTTGGTCAATCGCGTCTCCAGCAACTCAGAAGAAGCCACTGTCTGCGCAGACTGTACCAGGAAGCCGAAGA
>NW_021848836.1:128404-131919 GCF_003651465.1 Formica exsecta | reverse complement strand
GAGCGTCTACGTATACGTGTACAGCGTGTCCGATACAGTGAAAAAAGAAACCGCGTCCCTCCTTCCTGTTCTTTCCTCTTGAATTCCCGAAGCATGACAAAGAGAGAATCTCGTCCAATTTGGTTTTTCTTTATCTCCCTCGTGAATTTAGATCATAGACGGTCCTTTGTGTCCCGATAGTTGAATCTAGACGGTCCAACAGGACCAGATTGTTCTATTCTCACCTTTATGGAGTCCGTCATCACTGTAGTATAGGCGAGCATGTTACCTCGTCTCTCCGTCTCCTTCAAGGGATCCTTACATTGTCCTTACTTCTCCTCGCGTCACCGACATTCGATATAATATAGTCCACGTTCAATCCTTTTCTTTTCCCCAAATTTATTCCTCACCGTCTCCTCGTGCGACCGACCGCCGTTATCGCACGATTGACCGAATTGTTCTCTTTTTTTTTCTTCTCTTTTCTTTTTTCTTCTATGTTTTTTTTTCTTCTATGCGAAGACACAAGTTAGTTTGTAGGATCATTTGTACCATCTGTAATAAGTGCCATTAAAAGTGGAAAAAAGGGAAAGATAAAACTGGAAACAAAACAACCAAGCGTGTCTTTCATTAACGAATAACACATGAATTTTTTCCCTTATCTTTCAGTGTGTAAATAGATGAATGCACGAATGACGTGCATAACGAGCGTAACATTCAAAGACACGAAATAAATTCGCGGAGTTGATGCTACGATCAAAGTTGCAGTATCGTCAAATGCAAATGCACGCGCGCGATTCAACTTTACATTCTACCACGAGATATTGAAATCGGTTATCCTATAAGTGTTAAATTTTATGTGCCATAGATACGGAAAATCGCGGTCCCATTTTCGTACCATTTTCAACTCGCGACTGTAACTTTGACTGAAGTTAAACGACTCCTCGCGACTCTATTTGCGTGAATCCACGAGAGTAGAGTGTGCACCGTTGAAGCGGGCACCATCGCTGCACGTACCTCCTTTGTCTGTGACTTCGAGCCTTTGCGTACGAAACTCGCATCTTCGGCCCTTCGTCCCCCTCTCTCTTTCGCCAAGAAAGGGAACGAAGCGTGTACGAAAAAAAAAACAAAAAAAAAAAACGAGAAAGATACAAAAGATAAAGAAACACACGACACACCCCGCTCCCGCCAGCCCCGCCGAACACGAGCCAACCGGAGGCAACCATTGAACGATATACCGTTGTCACTTTATCACATAGTATGAGCTGCGTGATAAAGAGAAAATACCGAGTATGAAAATGGTGAGCATCGAGTCAAATTGCGCCTCTGTCTATCTCTCTATCTCGCTATCTCTTTTTTCTCTCGCTATCTCTCCTCTTTTTTTTTTCTTTTTCGCCGCGTGACAAAGCAGCTTCTTTTTCTTTTTTGTAGCTTATATACACGTAGCTCTCCCGCATGGCACCACTTCTAATCCTATAATCTCGCTAACACCTTAACTATAGCGTGGGTGCTGGCGCGTGCGTGCGTGTACGTGCGTGCGTGTACGTGCGTGTACGTGCGTGCGTGCCCGCGTGCGTGTTAGTGTATATTCGCGTACTATATCGACATAATGAGGTAATGGCGATCTTTCAACATCATTCTTTTAGAGAGAAAAAGACGATGTTGCGATGACAACGCCATTGAGATGAACCTTGATATTTCCCGCCTATGTTCTTAAGTTTTGTAGGATGTAGTATATGTTTATAATCTAGTGCAGATGCACTTTGAGCATTTGTTATGCTCCGTCTCTGAATAGGACGTCTCAGATTCCCTGCGCACTGTCTTTTCATTATATTTTATGGAGTTGATTATCTTTCCACAAAAATTTTAAAAGAGACACGCATAAAATTATTACAAAAATTCAAGAACTTTTATAAATTAAATTTTATTATTTACCTCTCTCTTGATGCGAAATTTTAGATAGCGAGAAAAAAATATAGGTTGAAAAATCGATCGCGAGTCGAGCAAGGAACTAATAGAGAAAGGAAAGTGTGCGCTATCTGAAATTACCTATATGCATTATCCTTCAAGGAACAATTTTATGAAACTTTTGAAATCTATACGTCTGTTTTATCAAGTTTGAAACGAGAGAGAGAAGTAAGGGAAAATACTTTGCTTCTTCACTTGGCTTTTCCGCACCGTTCGCGTCTTCTCTGCCGTATATACCATGCGTCACTATACCGTAATATAAAACCTCCATCTCAACGGCGCAATTGTCACACTACGACAAAGACAACATACACGATCGGTATCACCTCACTGTGTCGATGATATTCCACCTCACGGTACGGATGCGTGCGTGCGCACGCACAGGCTCTCCACATTGCACCCGATATTTCGTAGTATTTGTATATTGTCCTATTTCTTTATTCCTTCTCTTTATCTCTTCTTCTCCATCTCTCTCTCTCTCTCTCTCTCTCTCTCTTTCTTTTCCTTCTTCTTTTGCATCTTTTTCGCTGTACGACTATACCGTATTATGATTTGCTTCTCGGCTCTTCTATCTCGGGGCTCGGCGGAGGCCACGTGCCGTGGTTGCAAAGGGGAAAAATTACGCTAACACATTGACTAACACATGCCTAACACAAACTAACCCGTAATATCATTTGATATATTTATCTCTATCTTATCTCCTGATTATCACATCCGACGAAAGTTTCTTTGATGCTCTTCGAATAAGAATCGAATATTGTGCACATAAGAAGGAACTACTGACGTGAAATCAAAACGAAAGTTTTGACGTCATCTAAAATCTTTTTTGGCAGCCCGTTTTATAATTTGAAAAATTTAGAATTTGAGAGATTAACATATTCATACATATTTTATGTATATCAGATATAATCATATTAAATTGTTAGCTAAAAACAAATAAAATGTAATAATTATTGATGATACTTTTGTAAAGAATATATACATATAATTATATAATTATTAAATGATAGATAATAAGAATCTTTTTCACATAAATGTTACCCATGCAATTTGCTCTCCTATTATGACAATCTAACACTATAATATAAAATTTGATATTAAATATTTCCGTAAAATAGCTGCTAAAGCATCACTTTGGTTCCTTCTTTTATAATAAATCATTCGAAGAATTCTGATTCTATATGTCGGATGTTTTGTGAGCTTGATAGTGCTGTTTATTTCTGTAGATTATAGTAGCGTTTAGATGTGGAATTGACGGATCGCCGTATGTATCTTAATAATTCCCTTATATACTTTTATGCCATATTTTGCTGATATGTTAACAGGATATAGATTCTGATATTCCTGCAACTATCAGTCTCTCTACATTTTTTATAAGTGTTTGATGATTATATATTTTCTTATTATTTTTTTTAATAGAACCCCTTTTTTATCCTTTGTAAATATATATTTCAAAACCCTCTTGTATATAGCATCTTTTCTGTTTCAATTTCCTCCCTGATTTTCTTTTGTATTGTATATATCTCTATAACACGTTTTCAATTAATCGACTCTCAAAAAAAAAAAAAAAA
>NW_021848836.1:121874-128254 GCF_003651465.1 Formica exsecta | reverse complement strand
AAAAAGCTTTAAAAAAAAAAAAAAAAAAAAAAAAAAAGAATTCAGATCTGAATTCTTTGAGAATGTTACACTACTTCGATCTTTAAAATATTTCACTAGAATTGTTTGAGATCAAGTCTCAATTAATTATTCCACAAAATTTACTTCTTATATTATAATTATTTACATTATACCAAATACCTCACGTGTGAACCATCAATTTCACTTCTCAACGGTCATCCCTCTATCTGTTATGTTCGTGTTTTCGATAGCTTTCCCGTTCGATGCTTAAATATTGAATTATGGGATTCAAAGGTAAAACGAACTAGCGTCAGTGAATGTTATTACAATATTAATATTAATAGATCAAAAGAGATGCTACTTTGTAAAAATTTCATTGCATATATATGAATATAAGAAATTAGATGAATTGTAATTGGTTTTACCTCTGAATCCTACGATATATATACGCAAACTTCGTTGATTGACGGATTTTAACACGTGGACTTTTTAGGGATGAACTTTCGCGGGGTTCGAACGCCATTCTCGAGCCGCGGGCTATCGCGAAGGCACCTGAGGGAGAGGGATGTCCTCGCTGCGGAGGGTATGTCTATGCCGCCGAACAAATGTTGGCCCGAGGAAGGGTGAGTATTTCAAAGGACGTACGTGGCCCGTATTTAACACTAAATGCAAAGTTAGACACATCGAAGAGAACAATTGCACACAATTAAAAAATAATTCATAAATGATATATATATATTTTTATCAATCATTGCATTATTCTTTTGGTATCAAAGTAAACTCTTCAAAGGATCTAGTAACGTGATCGTAATCATACTGCATTTAGAGTTAAACGCATAATGATAAATCTCTCGCGTCAGCTTGGTGCTTCGACCGATCGTTCGCTCGCGTATTTAAAAAAATGAAGGATCTTACTCAGACATTAACTAAATATATAATTTACTCAATTAGTCTTTTTGAAATCCTTTCGATATAAAATACTATTAAGCTTCTACCTACAGAGAGATACTCTCTTAAATTGAATCAGTGAAAATATCATTGATTAAAGCGACATAAGATTTTACCAAAGTGAAAATACATTTTATTTCTTTATTTTATGTCCCAGTAATTATAAAATGCAGTAAAATTTCAGTGAAAAATTAAATAGTAATAATTGTACATATTTGCAAGATGTAGCTATTTATTATGGATTGCTATTTTCTAAGAGAAGCTTTATACATATATTTGGAATGGAATATATATAACTAGTACATTCAAATTTAGAATTATATACGTATTACACTTTCTTACTCTTAAGATGTGATAAACAAAAAATCTGAACAAGACTCTTGACTAAAAAACTTGGATATTTCTTTAACAAAAATATTGATATAAATTTATCTAATATAATATTATAATATATAAGAGACGCACTTTAAAATATCATTTATTGAAACAGTGATTTTTTCAAAGGGATTTTACTGATTTGCAATGCATGCATATACTTGTAACTGAGATTAGTCATCATTAGTGACTACTCATTGATTTTCAGTGGTAATACTGATTTAATTTAAAAGTGTAGTTCGTGGAAAGTGTCGTAAGTAACTTTCAAGATACTCTATATATTGGTTTTACAGAGCGCAAATATTCTAGATTTAGAATAATGAGTGGTACACGCGGTTGGAAAATATTTTCTCAGAAACTTTTAACTCGGAAACACAAAGTTGCAAGAATCAAATCCACGATTTTTTTTTTTTTTTTTTTTTTTTTTTTTAATGTTTTCAGCCGATTTTACATCCAGTTTTAGATTGGCAGACGGGAGTGCCAAAAATAATCCTCCATATATTCGACTCGAGTCGCGACCTTATTATTCTAGGTACGCGATATCTATGAGTGGGCCGGCCTCGAATCTGGACCGCGAATATTTCCGCGGGTGAAGGCGGCCCGCGGGGGTAACGCGCGAAGCGATTTAGCACACGGGGCAATAATAATCGGCTGCTGACGCGGCGACAGACAGATTGACGCAATCGGCGTCCTCTCCGAAAATCGCGCTTACTCACGCGTATTTCGGAAAATCTGGACGGAACCGCGCCGCGGTAAAAACGCGCCGCCCGGTTACAAAATACCCGCGGCTTTTGCCGCGCGTCTAAATTCGGCGCGCGACGATGAGCTGTGATGGGCCGCGTCTCACGCGTTCCCGTAATCTTATCCAATTTTTATTTCATAATAATGTGAGGAAAAAAAATAGCAACGGACGGGAAGAGAAAGAGAGAGAGAGAGAGAGAGGGAGAGGACGAGGGTGTAGAGAAGAGCGAGAGGAGAGAGGAAGGAGAAGGAGAGGAGAGCTTGTCTCTCCCCTTGATGCTGAGCCCGGTAACTTTCTTGGTGGTTTCGTCAGAGAACGTCTTTGGCGACGCACCAACTGGCCGGCCAATCTTAGTCGGCCCGATAGCCAGCGATAAAATGGCTCGCTACCAGAAGGAGCGCCGCTCAGAAACCAGAGAAACGGAGGCTAATTGCCCGGCCGACAATCTGGTCCGGCGATAATTCGCGCGCGAAAACGGCGGCGATCCATATCCCTCGTCGTTCATGACTCATCGGCATATCGTTGAGATCGTTTCTTCACGCAAGAGAATTCGATTACATAATTCTTATTAGCCTCTCTCCTTGGATAAAAAAGCACACCATTATATAATTGGAACGGAAAGTTAAGGATCGCATGGAATATCGCAGTAAATTGTTCTCAAAAGATAGATACGGGTATAAGATAGTGCATTTATGATAATATTTAGATATTAAAGTGATCAAAAAAAAAAAAAAAAATTATAATTGTTACATAATAAGAGATGCAAACATTTTGATCCGAATTATCTGTGAATAAAATTTATGAAAATATTTAGATATTAAAGTGAAAAAAAAAAAAAAAAAAATTATAATTGTTACATAATAAGAGATGCAAACATTTTGATCCGAATTATCTGTGAATAAAAATTTATATTACATTTCAAACATATATCTTAAATTAAATTAATCAAATTTTTAATTTAACTGATTCGATTTATTAGAAAATATATGTTGCGTTTCCGTATTATATATTAAACAATTATTAGAGTATTATTATTAATAAGATTGATATTAATATACAAAAAAGATTGCATTCGAGAATCACTATTACTAAAACAAACACGCCTATGTGTGTGTGATTCTCTTTCATATCACAATAAATGTAATATTTATATAATTGGAATAATATATATATCCTACTAATTTTGTAAAATTTATAGATCGATCATTTATTATTTCGGACATATTATTCACATCTATATCATATTGTTTCCGATGAGACAAACAATGAATCTTGTATCAGGATGCGGATGCATATCCTCTAATTTGAAATCTTTGATCTCTGATATCGAGGATATCGAGAAAAGGAGATAAATTAAACTTAAGACATTCTAAGAATCAAAATTTTTCAAAATCAAAAAGATATACCCGGTGATTCGTCGCGGCACCAAGAGCAGTATCGACGATAAGCGTGTCGTCGTATTCTACTAAATCGCCGTTTTTGGTCAATCCTCGTTCTTGTGATAGGTTTACCATAAAATGTGCTTCAAGTGCAAAACGTGTCGTCGAAGTCTGGATTCGACGCTTCATTGCGATGGTCCCGATCGCGAGATATACTGTCGAGGTATCTTTCATCTAAAATATCTAAATAATCCCCTTTACGGCTTCCGCTAGTCCTTGATTCTCTTTCGATATGTTGCACAGACATCCGTACTGACAGTTCTCTGTGTTCTGATATACGTTGAACGTTTACTATCTGGAACGTATTTATTTATCTCTGTCTCTGTTTATCTCCTCGTCTGTTTCCGTTCTGACTCGTTCGTTCTTTGTTATTGTCGCCCACTAAAACCGATTTGTGAATTCTTCCCATGCCGCCAGGAGACAGCCCCCGAACATACAAGGGCTGCAGAAGAAGGATCGTCAATTATTTTGCTACTTCTTGTCTCATCAACGTTGTTATGTAGACACGCGAATATCTATTTGTCCGCTCTACGTCGCGAATTTTTATAATTATGATTGATAGACTAGAGCATATTCCAGAGAGAATAACTGCGCTGCAGGAAATAATAGATATTAAAGACCAAAATACGAAAATGCCATTTGTTTCAGTGTCATAATAATACTTAATTTTCGAGTAAAAAATTAATAAAATTAAAATTCTAGAAATATTTAAAATTAAAGTAAGTTAAATACGCTAAAAATAGATAAAGAAAGTTTTATTTTAATGAAATTTTAATTTAAGGATTAATATGTATATTGAATGTAATTGAAAATTATGAAGAAAGATAGAATTTTACGTTTTTCAACTTTCACAAATTTTATGAAAATATAATGATTGTAGTAATATATAAATATTATAAAGTCTAAAAATAAATAAAAATTTACGAAGCACTATCCGTCGCTATTGTCGTGAATTTGGAAATTAATCTTGGCGGACTCCAAGAAGCGCTTTTAATGTCTGCGCTTCTGAAAGATTTCGATTAATAAAAAAAAAAAAAAAACGATATTATATAAAAACATTTTTGCCTCTTCCTGAAATTTTTAGTGACTAACCCACCCTTTGTGTTTCGTGCAGCAATGGCACAGGGAATGCTTTAAGTGTGCCAACTGCTTCAAAAGATTAGATTCCGTCAACTGCTGCGAAGGTCCTGATAAGGACATCTATTGCAAAGGTGAGGATACGGTATGATCGTATGCGCGAAAATATAATGTACAAAATATGCAACGCAATATAACATCAATTTATAGTCTGACATAAATAATTTATAATCTAATTTATGATTAAACTGTTATGCAAATATTTTTAAATCATAAATGTGAAAATATTGCGCAATGTGCATTTCTTTAGTATAAATATTTATAAAATATTGATTACTATGTAAATAATTCGAAAATCAAATTTGTAGCACTCAAAAATAAACTTTTATTTGCGCAATGTGTGCCCCAAAGTACTAGTAAAGAAACTGATTAATTCCTAAATGTTGACAATTAAAAAATTCAAGAACATTATTTTTTTCAAATATATTTAAAAAAATATTAAATGAGACGCGTTAAAACATCTTATAAAGAGATAATTTTAATAGATGTATAATATCTCTACCTGTAAAAAAATATTTTCTGGAAACTCTAGAATTCTTCTACCCACAAATATATACAATTAAAGCTTTATTAATATTCGAATTAAAGCTTCAATATTTTGCACTATATTTTAATATTCCAATAAAAGATAAAAATTGTAATAACGTAGACCAGAATCTCTGGATAAGATCGCATCAGCATATCTGTACGATTATATCTTCGTCGCAGACTATCATCACGAGATAACGTTAGGCGACGTGAAACCTTTAATCGATATTGTCTACAGTATGCTACGGAAAGAGATTCGGACCGAAGGGTTATGGCTATGGCCAGGGTGGCGGCGCCCTGCAGAGCGACTGCTATGCCAATGGGTGGGTTTTCAGAGTCGGGACTGAGACGGGAAGCACGCGAGAGAAAGAAATCCCGCCTCGGCTTCTACACTTTCACTATATATGATGCGCTTGTCTGCTTAACAGCTTGCTATCCGAAGAAATTCGGTCCGCGGGGTGTCGGCCACGCCGGGATTATGTGGAACGGGCTGCAGTGCGATATTGAGGACGAGGGGTACGCGCCCCCCTTAATTATGCCATCTCGATTATTTCGCGCGCGTAAACAGGATGCCCGGAGCGCGCGAGTAGTGGCAACTTCACCTTTGAGCAATTTAGTGCCGACTTTGTGTTAGCGAAAAATTCATCAGGCTTATTCTTGGCGTTTGCATTTTTATTTGTCCTGTGAAACGAGTCAATTATTGTAATTCAAAGCATTTAAAATTGACTAAACAAATGTTCTATATTTATGGCATCTCTCTCTAAATGAATAATAGAATAATATGTTGGCTATTCTTGCCCCGAGGCATTTTTCATATGAGAATAAGAAATATTCTAAAGCAAAGTATAATGTTCGTTAATTATTAAAAATAAATTAAATTTCAAAAGCGAATACTCTTAATAACGCAGTATTATTTCCGTTATTGGGTAGATACCAAGGAATTTTGCAGCAGATATTAATTTAAAATAAATTTTACAATTAAGGATATGAAAAATGAAGATTTTAACTTAATTTGTTTAACGATTTGTACGATTTCTTCCGAATAGTTAATCATATTTTTGCAAATATAATTATATATGGGGCTTACATTCTGGTCGATAAAAGATCTTTTTATTATTTTCTCATATTGCAAAATTTGCCTTAAATTCACAGAAATCATTTTTTTGTAATAAAAATAAAATATTAAATATAATTTATATATTTAATAATAA
>NW_021848836.1:116040-121770 GCF_003651465.1 Formica exsecta | reverse complement strand
TAATTTATATATTTAATAATAATATAATACAAGGATAATAAATAAAACTTTAAGAATTGAATTTTCGCTGAGCAAACATCGGCTTTGATTTTCTCGAAGAATACAGAAAGATTGTCACTAGCACGTGCCTTCTCCGGAACACTCTGTACACGCGTGCGTTTGTGTGTGTCCGTGTACATAAAATATATATATATATACTATATACTATATATTTATATATATATATATATATATATATATATATATATATACACATATAAACCGACGCCTTAACGCTTTGCGCTATTACTCACCTTGGCATCACGAATCGGCTGATCGTATCGGAATATCGAGTGTTCCTTATCGAGGATTTCTTAATGATCATCACGATTCCAAAAGATTCATGTTTTTTTAAGGAGTACTTACGCGTTCAGTTAGTATGTTGCCAGAGACTCTTCTACATACATTCGACATTCCTGTTGCCACACGGTCTGTAGAATCTTGTGCATGTACTTATGACAATCGATGATTAAAGCGAATCTGAAATTCATGTAGAATCGTTACTAATACAACCTTTTGCAACTAGATATCATATCACTACATATGTAAATTAACAATTCTCATCTTTCCCCCTAACTAAATAAGAAATCAGATGTGCGATATATAATTTACTTGAGACACCCTGAGATAAAAATTTCGTAATCGTGTGTTGAGGCAATGAAAGAAAATTCAATTTTCAATGATTATATTTTTATCATTGTAAGCTCGTTTCGTGCGTGGAAATATAAGAATATTATATCGTTATTTTTATGAGTGCAAAATTTAATTCAATTACGTCTCTATATTTTTGCAAAGTTTTATATATTTTACACATCTCATGAATGACTTTTATATTTCATTTTTAATATTATACAAGATAGAATATTATATAAGAGAATAATTCTCTTGTAATTTAATTTTAATGACAGATCTTTTTAATAAAAGAACGTTCAAGTCTGTGTATTTTTTTTAATAAAAAAATGAGCAATAATAATAAAACATTAAATAAAACTCCAATATCTCTTTCGTGTGCCTTGACAAGCGATTGCCAACGATCAATCGCCCTATCATTCGCATGCAACTCTGTTTTTTTCCGATTGCACGGACAAATCGTAGAGATAGGAAAAGCGAGGCGAATTGAGAACATACTCTTCGGAAAAACCGATCTTGAGTGTCTTCCGTTCTCCCAGCATGAATTCCAAATACCTGATCCAATATAGTAGAGATAATTGGACAAAAGAATCAATCGCTTTTTCCTAATCTATACGATTCGATACATACAATCGCCAAACGAGAATGATAACGCGAGCGACCCTTTGCGAAAACGCAGCGATGCGGCTCCCCGCACCACCGTGATCGACACCGCAAAAATCAAGGCCCCCCCGGGCAAGGGCTGCCCCCGTTGCGGTGGCGTCGTCTTCGCCGCCGAGCAGGTGCTCGCCAAGGGCCGCGAGTGGCACCGGAAGTGCTACAAGTGTCACGACTGCACCAAGACCCTGGACTCGATCATCGCATGCGACGGCCCGGACCGGGACGTTTACTGCAAGACCTGTTACGGAAAGAAGTGGGGACCGCACGGATACGGATTCGCATGTGGTTCGGGATTCCTCCAGACCGACGGGCTCACGTAAGTCGTGCCCGATGCCGAGAGTCTAGGACTTTATATTCTTTCTTCTTACGCGTGTGACTATAAATACAACTCGGTTTATATATAACCGAGCCCCGCCGGGTCTCTATAAATGAATGCGTTGAACGAAAGGCCCCCCGAAAATTTCAAATGATACCATGACTTTGTTAATTCGTGATTTGCTTGAATAGAACACATCATCGAAAGAAATTAAAATTATAATAGTTCTTGTTAAATTTTTACGACAAACTTTTATCATAAAATTTATAAAGAAAATTTGTACAAAAAGATTTTATTTGGAACTTTAGCGGTCTCGTTTCATAAATGTGAAATATATATAACTATTTCTAATACAGTTTATTAATAATTAAAAGAAAATCTTTTAAAAGAACATTTTTGAAAAATATGTTACGATATATGTATAATCCAAAAAAATTAATAGATATAGAAAATCGAACGATAAAAGCTAAAGACGATAAAAACTAAAATTTTTGATTTTTAAATAAAATTGGCACAATCAAAAAATTCGGTATTTAAGACTATATATACTTCGAATTTTTAAACAATACATATATTACCAATTAAATATTTTACTACTGTATGGCTTTTAAGTAAAACAAATTATTCAAATAAAAATGTGGGTCAAGCTTAAATAAGGAAAATTTAATATCAATTGATGAGAACTGTATTGATACGATTACGTTAATTACCCGTAGGGAGGAAGAAATTTCAGCCAATCGACCTTACTACAATCCTGATACGACCTCGATTAAGGCGCCAGCTGGGCAGGGTTGCCCCCGTTGCGGTGGCATGGTGTTTGCTGCGGAACAACAGCTCGCCAAGGGCACCATGTGGCACAAGAAGTGCTTCAATTGTGCCGAGTGTCATCGGCCTTTGGACTCTATGCTGGCATGCGATGGTCCCGACAAAGAAATTCACTGCCGCGCGTGCTACGGAAAGCTCTTCGGGCCCAAAGGTGTCGGATTCGGCCACAAGCCGACTCTCGTCTCGACAAACGGAGATCATGCTCCCTCATAGTAAGTGCATTCCGCAAGGTTCCCGAGAGTTCCTGAAATAGAGTAAAAAATGCTATAGCGAAAAGTTTATTTTCGAGAAAACTTTGATGATTGGCAGCGATTTTAATAATTGATCTACTTGTGATTATAATTCTAAATCTGAATAATTATATTGAAAGAGATTATTTGGATCGTTAAATATAGCGTGGTCGATTTATATGACACAGTAATGTTCACAAGCATATCCTTAGAAAAAAAGTTCTTAATCTTAGATATAATTTATAGTAATTTATATTTAATTTATAAAGGATTAACATTAAAATCCTTCTTCTTAATTTTCATTTGTAAAAATATTTAAAAGAGTATAGGAATTTCAATAAATGAGAGATGTATTTTTAAATAAATTTGGGAAATAGTTTTTTTTTAATTGAAATTTGAATAAAAGCCATTTATTTTGTAGTATCTTAACAATTATAGATTTTTATCAATCCATTATGAATTGATTGAAAAAAAAAGATATCGTTTTTTCTCGATAATTATAATTTCTTTCAACCTTTTCAATTTTGGATAATAGATACTATTTAAAATTTCAGAAATATTATACATTAAAAATTTTTTAAAGAAAATATTTACTGTTCTCAAGAATATCCCATACATATATATTAAGTATAAAAATAAATCAATAAAAAACTAATTTTTCAACTTTGAGGAATAGTTCGTTGAGATAAAAATACATGTAAATATACGTACACAATTTCGACAGATCAAAAAGTGTAGCGTAGTATCATCTTAGGCTATCCTTTCGTCGAATCAGGTCAGCTTTCGATTCTTTCACAATCCACTGCAGATTAGATCCTTAGACATTGACTTTCTTTTCGCAGCATCGAGTCCAAGCCCCAGGTCGGCCAGAAGCGAAACGACGGTCACGGCTGCTCGCGCTGCGGCTACCCGGTGTACGCCGCCGAGCAAATGATCTCGAAGAATCGCGTGTGGCACAAGCGGTGCTTCAGTTGCGGTGCCTGCCATCGTTCCCTCGATTCGACGAATCTCAATGACGGCCCGGACGGGGACATCTACTGCCGCGGCTGCTACGGCCGAAACTTTGGACCCAAGGGTGTAGGCTTCGGGATGGGCGCGGGCACCCTCACGATGGCCTAATTGCCACCAGCACCCCTACACACCGTTCGAGGAGAACCCTCGCCGATCCAGTCTTAAATATTAATGTAAATACATCTATATATAGAGGCGTCTCTGACTGTGTATTTTCGATGACAGACGAACGCGCTGCTCCGGAAATTTCGATTTCTCCTTTCCTAGCTTACGACGATTCGATGATTTCGATGACTGTGCTTTCATTATTGCGAACGCAATCGTAGCGAAGGATGGTGATGTCTTGAGCCTATGAGCCCAAGATCGAACGTAAACGGATAAGCCGCTGCAGATTGTTGATAATATCGCGATATAATATTGCACATTGATTATATCATAAATAAATTAAATATTGATTAATAATCTATCTGTGATATAAATCAAGGCAAAAGTTTGAAGGTGTCGTTTTAATAACAATACGATTCCTACACACTTTTCTCTCTTCGAAATATAATAAGCTTTGAAATTAAAAAAAATAAGAGATAAGATATTTATAAACTTATAAAACAAAGAATATATATACATTGATTATTGTATATTAGTAATATAATTTTCTTCAATTTAATTTTAAAATTTTGCTCATTTGGTAAAAGAAGAGATCGAGTGTTGCCATTATTGAAATAACATTAGCTGTGATCGCGTTATATCAATTTATTCTAAATTATCGACAATATGTGTGCGGACTTATCAATTAGATCCATTCTCGCTTAATCGTCACGATGGCTTGCGGGTTGCTGTAAAGATTTTACGAGAAATCTGTAAATTGCAAGAGCCAAAATTGAAACGTCAATAATATCGACATGATGTTCGACAACTGCTTTTCATGCGATTTTTACAGCAGCCTGCTCGATCTCCGATGACGACGCTATATGCAAACGACTAATCTGATGATGAGCAATTACGAAACTTTTGTTATTTTCTTTTTCTCCTTTTCTTTTCTTATTCTTGATCAGGAAATTGGAGATTACGACTCGAGAATCGATCCGCGAGATGTCTGAAAAAAGAAGTTATAAAGATAATGGGAAATTAAATCTCTTTGAATTTATATTTTCTTTGGTCAAACTTGTTCAAAAATTTTTACGCTTGTTTGGATAAAAAGATAGAACCTTTCTAAATAATTTCTGCATCTCTTTTGTTCTGGATCTCTTTCCACTTAATCCGAATCAATAATAGTTAAAGTATCGATATTGATCGAAATAAAAACGAATTTGGAAATTGCGTATCTCACATTAAAAAAGCTCAAGACGAAGATATGTTCAATAAATAAAAAATGTACTTCGCTCCGCTAATGAAGCAAATCGCCAAACAGATTTTTCACATATAATGTTGCTCAAGTTAGCATTTTTGATCGTTAACATTGCTCAGAATTAAATGTGTAAAAGTGTAAATAATTCTTTTTTATCCATTAGCTATCGCCTACGAAACAGAATGCATCATATAAAATATAAATTATAGATGTATAGCTTATTAACTGTTTCGATCGACGATTTATGCAATAACGATCGGCGCGCGCGTAAAAACTCTACCACGAACGAGCATTGCTCCTGCATCGATTTTAACATAAAAACAAAGGTTTTGGAATTTGTAATAATTTATCACCTGGTATCGATTGCAGCCGACACATCCGCGGACGATATAAACGTGTGAATACGAATAAAAATCTATATAACCGGGCTACGACCAGCAGCAACGATGTAACCGACGACTAAGACGAGAAACTAATTTAATTATGATTTTCAATAAATGTATACTTGAAATTCTCTGGACAGTTTTCTTTACCCAAACAAATTTAAATTAATTGATTCACATTTTTAATATATATCTTTAAATATACCATACACATTTCATACTTTTTATCTAAAGTATAATACTTCATAATAACATATATATTAAAATAACACATTAAATAAAAAAAAATAT
>NW_021848836.1:111716-115870 GCF_003651465.1 Formica exsecta | reverse complement strand
ATATATATATATATGTTATCTGAAATGAATAAAATGTAACATTTTAATGAAATTTATCAGAGTGATTTGAACGGAGAGAGTAAGTATGAATATGGTGTAAAACACTAATTTTATATATTTATAGCAACAACTGTACAAGTTCCGGTTCACACATATCGATAATTACCATTCGTTAATCTTAACAATAATGGCGGGAGCAACGAAGCTGTTCAGAGTTCACGAACGCTTCCTGGCTTGCGGAGATGAGCCTTTCCCCTCTCGTCGCCGTCGCGTGTAATCGATAATCCGCGTCTTTCCCGGAGACGAGTGAAAATGTGTAGCTCGCTACGCGCCAGTAATACGCAGTATTGTAAAAGTGTCTCGTTAAAAAATCACATTCGTTATC
Source organism: Formica exsecta (assembly GCF_003651465.1). Taxonomy (NCBI): domain Eukaryota; kingdom Metazoa; phylum Arthropoda; class Insecta; order Hymenoptera; family Formicidae; genus Formica; species Formica exsecta. The sequence goes on along the minus strand of NW_021848836.1, from coordinate 115,485 downwards.
GAACTGGGATATGGATTGCCTCGGGACACGATAGAAATTTCCGTACGTTATTGCCGTTAATCTTCAGAGGACTAACGCCTTTCTCTGCAAAATATCGTCGTTTTTTGCAATAATTTCTAGATTTTTAATCGCTTTAATGATTCTAGCAATGAATTCTTGTTTATTAAACATCCGACATCAATTTCTGCTACACAATCGAGATTTTAATACTTTGTGAAATTATTATATTGAAGTACAAGCAAGTATTTTTCATGAAAAATTGCGATAGCGCGATTACAACAATTTCAAATATTTAATTAAATTATAATATTATCAATAATGACATTCTCTGCTATAATTAAGATACGGCGACTGGCCCTCTAAAGATTAAGGCGGATTTGACGAAAGTCTCATAAAAGAAAAGAAAAATACTTTTGAGTGAACTATACATACCTTCGTCTTAACTAATGTACATTTATACATCTCACTATAAAATAGATTCAGTCGTAAACTATACATATGCAGAATAAGGTGCGCTCGTTATCGGCGCACGACAAACGAGTCACACCGTCGCCGAAATTGTCCATCGTATATTGTGATAAGACAGGTACCCTCGCTCTTCTTGGTACGAGACATACAGGACGGTATGTATTTATCTTAAGAACATTCTAAGGAGGAATTTGTCCGCCGATTTGCGAATTAACGCGAATTTATCGTTTCCCGGCGATTCTCGATATAAGACTTTCTCTTTTTTTGTAGAGTTGATATAGTTTAAATTTATACTTTTTTTTTCACCAAATTGAAGATCAATTAACAAATCACAGCTGCAACAAAAGTTCTGCAATAACAATATATATAGAATTGATGTAATTAATAGTCAGTCGAACTGGCAAAATCTTAATTGGATTTGACTTTGGTTATCGGATTCCAGATAGTCCTTTTATAGATGAAGACATTTTGAACGTAAATGGAAAATATTTTGTGAAAGTATTTTGATTAATTTGTATAAATTCAATCAATTCTAAATTAACAAAAATTAATTTAAAATTGATTGGAATTGATTAATAGAAATTAATTTCATTTTCAGAAATATTTCTATTTTAATTTGGCAAAATGAGTTTTCATATATCGAGAGTCATTTTTATTTCGACACCAAGTAAAATTTCGCTCTTTTCCTTTTCTGCCTATTGATCACTGTTCTAATGCTTAATCGATCAACTATTCGACAGAATCGTTGGAATTGCATTAAATTAGCGCAAAGTACACTCAATATTTGTATCAAGGATTTTACTATGGAAATATAAGTGTGTTCTCTGCTACTTGATACATAATTAATATCGCAGCAGATTTTCGCGACATGATTATAATTTTTAATATTCAAATTAATCTCGGTAAATTAAGTGTCAGTTAAATCCGGTGTGTGATGTCTGCGTGATTAATAGTATTTTTATACATACTATTCTACGCTGTGTTTCTTGTTAATTCTACCTCGGCATTATCGAAGAAAAATAATAGAGATGAGAAGCACATGCCAGAAACGAGAGTTTAACGTCCCTCGAGAATTATAGTGATGCTCTATAGCGTTTTCATCGCTTCGAATATAAAGCTCAGTTTTCTTCCTTATACATATAATTATAACGAAAGGAGTAAGTAAATGAAAATGACGTAATATATTTAGATTATTTTCAGATTATATCTTACAGTTGAATTAATGAAGACAATAGCTGTCTATCTAACATCGCGAGTGGATTAACTTCGTTCAAACTTATTGCTTCATTAGAGATTTTTCCGGAAAAATAATTTATTTATAATAAATTAAGCAGATATAGAATTAAAAAAATTGTGTGTGTATAAAGAAAGTCTTCTTTTACTTAATCCTTTATTTATAATTTAAAATGTATTACGTTTAAATTAATTTTATTTGCATTTCATTAAATTTTCAAAAATATGGAGTCGTTTACATTTGCACAAGTCAGATATATTTAACAATTAATATTCTATAATCTCTTGTTTCGCTCTTATTCCTCGGGAACATTAAGATTTATATCTGAAATAGATGCTTTGCAACTCTATTATTCTCGATATTAATCGAAATTTGAATCTGATACGAGTTTAAATCCATTCATTTCACTTTCGATTATTTTGGATCAGTAGTCTCGATTTCGAACTAGATAGCGATACTTTAAAGTAGCATTTCCCAAGTTATACCTCCTTTTGAAATTACTCTTTGGCACAATCAATACAATACAACATCTGTATCAATACAACAGAAATAATATTTCATATGTATGATGTAATGTACACTACTATCTACAAATACGCCAACATATATGTAAATTAAGATAATACAAAAGATTATCAAGGAAATATATATGTTAATAATATATTACTCAAATATTTATACACTTATCACAGGAATGCAAAACAAGCATAGCACACTCTAACTCCTTAAAATTTGATGTGTCAAAAATTATTTCTTTTCCAGTAAAAATTTAAAAGACAGTATCCAATTGGCTTCCTTCTAAGCATTCTTCGTATAATAATAAAAATTTACTAAATGATATTTACCTCAACCTTGATTCTAACAGCTCGATTCGCGTCATCCGAATAACGCTCTGTCGCGTGCGTATAAAGCTCGAAACGTATCTTAACAGACGCTGCCTCAAAGCAAGCAATCCACATCTGTTTCCCGTTTTCCCGACTGTCTAAGGTATCTCTGTCAAAAATATGTGCGGCGCATCCTAATCGAGGTCCTTTGAATACTCAAGAATACCGCGCGTATACGATTGGACTATGGCCGATCGATTCGCTTGCGGGAAACCGGGACCCGGGAGGAAAAAGACCTGGGCGCTCTCCCTGAACACGGTGTGTCGTTTCCGCGTGTTCGCGAGAGCCGAGCGACTCTCTTGTATTTACACACACGGCCGGGCCGATGGGGAGACTGGTTTAATAAAGATTCGCGGTCTTGAGAGGCAACGGGTCCAGCAGGTAGGGCGGCAAGGCCGCCGAGAAGGGCCTGGGACTGCAGGAGCCCCAGGTACCGCCGCCGCCGCTGCTTCCGCGAGCGTTGGGCGAGCCGCCGTCGCCGGTGCCGTCCCCGCTGTGTTTCACGTTCACCAGGTTTTGGTTGGTGATCGGCTTGATCTCGTTCGACGACAGGACGCTGTTCGAGCTACCGGGTGGCGTCGCCGGACTCCTCGGCGAGCGTCCCTCCGCCTTGACGGTGCCGGTCACGGGACTGGACGCGCCGCTGTCGACCCCGATGCCGCTCTGCGACGTCGACTTTTGCTGGGCCAGTCTTTCCTGCTTGCGAAACTTCGCGCGCCGATTCTGGAACCATACCTGCAACATCGACACGGATGGCCGACCATGTTAGGTCCCTTTCTTCTTAGGTTCTTCCGTCTTCTTCTTTCTCGCGATTAGTCGTGAAATTGATATAATATTTATTGATAATATTTAAATAATTCAGTTTTGTTCATGGATATGAAAAATATCAGAAATGAAAGGGTAATCAGATAAAATGCAGAATAATACCTAATACAATTACCGTAGAGCAATAAATTAATCGTTGTTACTATCACACAAAATTGATTATTTCATAAAATAATCAAGTATATTTTATATATTTTATCAATATACACACAGAATCATTGTTCGATACCATCATCTTTAAAATGAATATGTGCATGTATGTCGAAATAAAAATTAGTTTTTTAAAAATCGGTATTACTTTAAATATAATATTTTTACATTACAATGTCTCCTGTTATTAAAAATTAAATATATTGAT
>NW_021848836.1:92135-94750 GCF_003651465.1 Formica exsecta | reverse complement strand
TTAGGGAAATAAGCTGATCGATTTTCTTTCACGAATGAAATTCATAAGTCAAATACGACAATAGCAATAATAATTATCTTCAATACGTAATAAGGCTTCACATGTAGGTACTATACCAAATGCAGATTAATGTTCAATTTGATATGTAGATCAGAAATAATTGGCATCAAATAAATAATCCTCTGCTCAGAGATCGCAATGAAACCTATCATTGGGCATTTAACGAGACTCAAGTTCACGACATGTCCGCGGGGCAAAAAACATTACAACACAAGTACAAGTTTACCATCGCGACATACGAGAGAGAGAGAATATCGCGAGACGCAAGAGACACGATTCCGAGAGTTGGACGCTCGTCGGTGCGTCAGAAACGGGCGAGACCGGACGTTCGGCGCGCTCGTAATTGGCCCTAGCCGGCCAAATGAAATATTTAACGAATAAAATAAACAGACACCTGCGGTGACCTGCATGTTAAAGTAGCGGATTTATTTGCTTTAGCGTTTATCTGACCGGCGGCGCTGCCGCTCATCCACCCTTTTCCCCCCTTCGACCCCTCCATCACCTCTGTCGCTCTGTCCCCACCCTGCCCCCCCTTCTCCACCCTCCTCCCGCCCCTTTGACTCCCTTATACGGTGCAACGATCCCCTTCAATCTCCGTCCCTCCTCGTCACTCTCTCCGAACGTTCGTTTCTCAACGTGCGCGCACGTGAATCCCACCCCCGGATTTTCCAGGGGCGGCTACGCTCAGGGCTCGTAGGACGTAACTGCTCGAGCTGTCGGTTGGAGCGAGGGGAGATCGCACGGGGGTTGGAAGGGACGAGAGATGGGGGTGGCGGAGGGAGACACCGCGACGGCGGCGGGGGGCGGCGGCGGGGGCGCAGGACACCATGATGAACGTGATTGCCCTTTCCGGCTGGCAAACACTGGGGCTATTGGATTTTTATCAGCTGCTGCTGCTGCTGCTGCTGTGTTGCTGCCGGTCGTCGCGCGTGGCGATTTTTCGCGAAATTCGAGTCGTAACTACGCGGCGAACAACGCGAGCCTGTATTCGCGCGTTAATTAATCCGAAATTGATTACACCTGGCGTCGCGTTTCTTCGTCATCTATCGTTAAATGAGAAAAAGAGGGATGCAAAGTCAAGTCTGGAAAATAAGCGATATCAATTTATAACTTTGAAGCGTAAACTTCTTCGAAGGAAAGAGGAATTCTGTTTTATAAAATTAACGACGCAGCCGTTTAAAAGTTTCACGCTATGTATGAGGGGGATGATATCAATTTTCATAGCAATTACTTATTTAATGCAGCAGCGTGACTCATTTCTCTACACACTTTTATACAGAGATGTGCAGAAAATAGAAATTAAAAAATTAACAAAATGAATGGAGAAACTTAGATTTAATTAATTCTTTGTAGCGTTTTGTAATTAAAAAAAAAACATCTAAATAAAAAAAGGATATTATTCATAATTTTTTTTTTTAATAAAATTATCTCGATTGTCGGCTACATTATAAGCATGCTTGCCGTGATACATGCCAAAGACAACGCTAATAATTCGTATTTGGCCACGGACCAAACCTCGAGTAGACCGTAGCATGTGTGCCGTTGTTTGCAGAAGTGATGACGACGACGAGGCGAATTAGGGAGAGAGAGCGCGCGCCCGCGCGTACAGCGTTAATGTTAAACAAATATACCGCGCCAAAATAAAGTGCAACAAGGCATATCGACAGATGTCCGGCACCTTCTGGATAAATATTTAATCACCTCTTTATACGGGAGCTCTGTGTGGGAATTTTACCCTCCGCCCTTTTCCGATCATGCGTTTCAATACTCGTCGCGCGTGCGAGAGATGCGTCTGTACTTTACCTTATATTATTATTATATCATTTTTTTATTTTTTATTTTTTTTTAAATGAAAGAATTTCCAGAATTGCAAGATTTTTTCTAAATACAATTATATATACGTTTGGTTCTTTCATATATCAATTATCTTTGTCATTTTAAATGTAAAAATATTCAGTTTAAAAAAATATATAATTTTTGTCTTAAAAAAACAAAAACAAGTTTAAAATCTTGGAAGCACCTCTAGTCCTAGAGAAAAATCATGCTTAAGAGGATATGTCCTCTTTGAAAAAGCAAAAAACTTTTATATATAATACATTTTTTTCTATAAAACTCATGTTTCAGGATTCATTGAAAATAATTTTGCGATTCATATAACACACAGTGACTGCGTGTGTGTGTGTGTGTGGGTAAATACAATAATATATGCATTGATACACTTTCCTACATTCATAGATATTAATTCGCATGGGAAAACACGAAGCGGTTTTCTAGCAATAGCTATTCTTGTGCTCGATATTATTTGGTTCTGACTAAATCCTGTGTTGATGCCGATCAAAGTAAATGTCGAAGCATTAGGAATTCTACAGAAGCACCGCACGATCGTGCAATTTGTGCTACGCTTATCCATCCGGTTCACCCTACATTTAGGCACCGCCGTGATTTTCCCTTCTCGAGCGAGTTAACCGCGGATTTTGCTCGGTTGCCTTCTGACCCCGGGTCGATCTAATTCGGCATCGGCAAAATATATCCTGCAACATAATTATTCCGACGCT
>NW_021848836.1:76297-91162 GCF_003651465.1 Formica exsecta | reverse complement strand
ATAAAATTAACGACGCAGCCGTTTAAAAGTTTCACGCTATGTATGAGGGGGATGATATCAATTTTCATAGCAATTACTTATTTAATGCAGAAGCGTGACTCATTTCTCTACACACTTTTATACAGAGATGTGCAGAAAATAGAAATTAAAAAATTAACAAAATGAATGGAGAAACTTAGATTTAATTAATTCTTTGTAGCGTTTTGTAATTAAAAAAAAAACATCTAAATAAAAAAAGGATATTATTCATAATTTTTTTTTTTAATAAAATTATCTCGATTGTCGGCTACATTATAAGCATGCTTGCCGTGATACATGCCAAAGACAACGCTAATAATTCGTATTTGGCCACGGACCAAACCTCGAGTAGACCGTAGCATGTGTGCCGTTGTTTGCAGAAGTGATGACGACGACGAGGCGAATTAGGGAGAGAGAGCGCGCGCCCGCGCGTACAGCGTTAATGTTAAACAAATATACCGCGCCAAAATAAAGTGCAACAAGGCATATCGACAGATGTCCGGCACCTTCTGGATAAATATTTAATCACCTCTTTATACGGGAGCTCTGTGTGGGAATTTTACCCTCCGCCCTTTTCCGATCATGCGTTTCAATACTCGTCGCGCGTGCGAGAGATGCGTCTGTACTTTACCTTATATTATTATTATATCATTTTTTTATTTTTTATTTTTTTTTAAATGAAAGAATTTCCAGAATTGCAAGATTTTTTCTAAATACAATTATATATACGTTTGGTTCTTTCATATATCAATTATCTTTGTCATTTTAAATGTAAAAATATTCAGTTTAAAAAAATATATAATTTTTGTCTTAAAAAAACAAAAACAAGTTTAAAATCTTGGAAGCACCTCTAGTCCTAGAGAAAAATCATGCTTAAGAGGATATGTCCTCTTTGAAAAAGCAAAAAACTTTTATATATAATACATTTTTTTCTATAAAACTCATGTTTCAGGATTCATTGAAAATAATTTTGCGATTCATATAACACACAGTGACTGCGTGTGTGTGTGTGTGTGGGTAAATACAATAATATATGCATTGATACACTTTCCTACATTCATAGATATTAATTCGCATGGGAAAACACGAAGTAGCAATAGAGCAATAGCTATTCTTGTGCTCGATATTATTTGGTTCTGACTAAATCCTGTGTTGATGCCGATCAAAGTAAATGTCGAAGATTCTACAGATCTACAGAAGCACCGCACGATCGTGCTATTCCGACGCTCTTCGCCGACAGAATTCGAACATGTATGCAAAGTCTTTTATAATCCCTTCTTTACGCTAGTCTGTATTTTATACAAATAGACTGTAACAGAATTTTCAAATTTAATTACAAGGACATTGAATAAAAAGTTTCAGCGAAAAAAATATACATAATCGAATTTTTGTTAAAAAAAAATTGATTGCGAATTGGTTAAATTTCACGGATAATAAAATATGCAGAAATGCTTTTATTTATGTATAAAGTCATCAAATGAATTTTATATGTGAAATAATGATATATACAACGCACAGTTAGAGAAACAATAATATTATTTTTTAACGATTTATAAAACAGTTGTATCAAAATAAAGTAATTTTATTTATAATTACAAAAATATATTGATTCTGTATAAAATTAAGTTTTACGTATTTATAATTAATTTGTAATGGAGTCATTTCGACGATCGTACCAATAAAAGCAAATGTCTCCGTGCTACACAGAGCAAATCGTAATTAAGACTGAGATGGCAGGGTGATGCGCTTTCACCCTAAACTTATTTCCTTAATTGAAAGTCTGGACTGCTGCAGTTTCCGCATACAGTAAAACGAGTACAAGAAAATCGATTATAATAATTAAATCTGATTAGTTTTGCACATAATCAGCACATTTATAAAATATATTAATTGGATTTTTAAAATGTAATATTAAATATCTAATTGCAAAACTCTCAATTTACTTTTATATATAAATTAGTAACGCAGTATTTTAAAATTAAAAGAAGAATTTTAAATTAGCCGTAAAATATCCGTCTTTAACAGACTGATTAAATCTGTTTTTCTCGAAAGATGTTTCTTTCGCCGAGACTTCACTCTCTTTTTCTCTCAATCAAAATAATAATTATTACATATCGTTACGAATATATAAAATAATTGCAATTCTAATATTGCTAATACGTATAATATACTAAATTAAAGTTTATATTATCAAGTTTTTTCAAAAAACAGTTTCTATTTTTGAACAATTATTTTATAAATATGTATATTTTTTTTTATATTTATATTTTTCGAAAAAATCTAAAAATTTCCTTTAAAATATCCTCGTTATTATTTTACTTATTATTTTCAGCGCTTTAATACCTCAAGATGATCGTATAACAATAAGCATATAATCTGAAAATACCGTAATATGAAAAGTACCGTAGGAAAAGCTGCGTTTAAGCATGCAATTTGCTTTCTCGAACATGGCGATCGGACCACAATAATCTTGGGACAAGGCGGAGATTGCTGAACACGCGCGAAATGACGTGGCCGCAAAACGTGACGGAATTATTCTTGGCGGCGCGCATCCTGATCGTTTCGCTCCTCTCTTCTTTTCCGGGCGGTCGTCCTCGTTGCGTCGTTCCGCCGCGGATGATACCCAGCAGGACAGTTTTTAATCACTGTAAGTGGATCTACATAGAGCTCGCAATTACCGGCGCACACTCTGGCATGGGCCCCTTGTGTATCAGCCCAGCCCCGACACCAGCCGCCAGATCCCGGGCGAATGTTTTCCCCATTTCATCCCTCCGTGCTACCGACTGCAGCAACCCCTCGGCTCCCGGAATCGTCTCCAGTTCCCAGCCCTGCATCCCCCCGTTTGTTCATCCTTTCTATCTCGTTCTCTCCCTCTGCTCCCATCCCTTAGACGTCGCATCCCTCTTCCTTTTACAATCGCTTCTCGTTCTCAGTATTCATGTTTCTTTTGTACCTCTCTCTGTCTTTCTTCCTCACCATCTTGTACTTTTAGTCTATCTATTTTTATCCTTTTCTCTCCTTCTCTTGAAGTCGTCTTCTTTCCCATTTCGTTTTTCCCCGCATCCTTTGGATTTTTACGTTTCTTTTTGTCTCCCTTAAGATCCTCTCATGCTTGCCTTCTCTTTTCACCGTTCGATTTCTCCCCTTTTCTCCAATTTCTCCTTCCTCAATTTCTGGCTTCTCGCTCTCGGCTTCTCGTCCCTTCGAGGATCGAGCTCGCGGTCGTGCTTGTCTCTGTCTTTCATTCCCGCAAGAGACAAGGGGACGTCTTGTTTCACTTGACAGCGATGTATCCCACCGAGGGATAGAAGAAAATTCACGTTGATTTTTCGACTGCGTCGTTCGTATTCCCGAGGTCTCAAAATTGTCCTGTCCACTTTCAACTTGTACGTGAATTTCTCGAATACTCATTTCAAATAAACAATATTTAAGTCAAAGCTCAAGTACCGATTAATAAAACAATCAGAAAACATAGGAATTATTTGCGCTAATTCTGGTCTCCTCGCAATCCTATTACTTTTTACGATAAAAAAAAATAATATAATATAATAGTATATCATAAAAAAATAATATAATATAATATACACAATAAATAGTATATACAATATAATAATATTATGTCATTTCTTTTTATTCGTATATATATTGCTTTAAAGTTTATCTTTGTTATATATATACAAACTGGTTTTTGGAATTAAATCTCGTAAGGACTAAAAATAAAAGAAATCATATATACTACGTTTTAATAATGATTTTAGAAAATGTTATCGTTTTTTTTTTTTATTTTTATATGAGTGAATTTAATCGCTGCGTATGCGACAGGAAAAGCAACACGCCGCGAGTTGACTTGCCTCTGCAATGATAGTTTTTGAATATATGTATATATTGTTACAAGCAAAAATCCACAATAAAATAATTGAATAGTAAATAATCGATAAATAATAAATATCATTAAATAAAGTATTTATTGATTAACACTAATATTATCATATATTATTCGACTAAATTATCCGCATCTATAGCAAAATTCTATACCAAATTAATAATATTTATCAATACGTTTAATATTGTATTTTTCGAATATCCAAATATGCTAACTACATATATATATAATAAATATTATTTTCGATAATCAATTATTATTCGTAAGACACTATCTGCAAAAACGCAATTCTCTGGTATACGAATATATTTATCTTGTGTGCAAATATCTATAAAAGCAGTAGAAAAAGAATTTTTCATAATACGACAAATATGTTATCTACGCAATACAAAAAGACCGTAGCTGATCTTTACGAAAACTCGTATTTTTCGCTCATCTCGTATCGATCTGTGTACGCGAGTGAATATTAATCTCGTTAGCGGCGAAAAACGCGACTTCGATCGCCTGTCCCACATTGGAATGCTATTGTTGCCCCTCGCTCTCCCTTCGCAATATTATACTCCGCACATTGACATCCCAATCTAGAAAAAGAAAGGGAGGGGGAGAGAAACAGAGATAGAGAGAAAGAGATAGAGAGGGAGAGAACAGGTTTGTACCGTATTATGCACAGCTCCGCTGCTCTACTACGTTAATGGAATTGTAATTCATACTGAGTGACATGTGACTCAGAGCAGCGAAACGTGCCGCCACGCGACGGCCGAAGCGTTGTAGTCAATGGGACGTGGGATGTAACGATGTAAGTATGAAGTATCATTCACACATAAGGCTCGTCGCAGTTGCAATGTAGTGAAACAAATACAAAATTCTTAGCTAATCGTAATCTAATTCCCATAAATCTAATTTTCTATTTTAGATAAAGATTCATAAATTTTGTGGCAAAAGCCAAATATATCTATTTCACATCTGCAAAAGTTATAATCACCGTCAACGGTGTCATCAATATACATATGCATTTACAAATTGTTATTATTTTATTCTGTAACTACTACGATTATGAGTACTCGTAAGGCAAATGTATGAATATTCGTAAAAATTGAATATTGCAAGAGACAAAGAAGAAGCTGCAGACGAAAGCTAATTTCCATCAATTGATTTACATTATATTAAAAGTGTCAACAAGTTCAAAATGTATTATTGAAGAAATTTTGAGAAATATTTTATATTACCAAAATAATTTCTAAAAAATTAAATAATAATTTTCTTTTTTTTTGAATTATGTAAAATGTTTTCAAAACTAAAATACTTTATTACGTTATTTTTTGTATCTATTGCATTTAGTCTTAAAAGATATATGGCATTTTTGATACATTACGATTATATTTGGTACATTACATTACGATTACAACGAGACAAGACTGCGTGCCTATTGTCACATGAACAGGTCTTAAATCAATGGAAACGAGTAATCAGAAACTCGTCGTCCCTTTACGCGCGGTTTATGTTGTGTGGCATCGGTCCAATCGAAAAGAGATGTGGGTCAACGTTGATTAATTTCGTGCCACGCTCATTGCGGCGCAAAAGATGAAAACGTGATGCAGGATCTTTAAGTATATAATTCAATCACTGAATGACTCATGACTGTCTTCTCGAAGACAGATGAACCGAGGAGACAAAGATCACCAGTCTTGAGAAAATTTGCATAATTAGATCAAAAGCGTAGAGATTCGAGATCATTCAGTCAAGGTGAATATTTTTAATAAACAATCGCCATCACGAGCAATTATTGATAAACGCCCAATTGGGCAATCGCTATCAAGCGACAAATGGTGCTTTAATTAAATGCTTGGAACAAAGAGTTGATATCATTTTGTAATTTAAAAAGTAAAAGAAATATTATGGGATATAACATTCATTTTTTTTTTTATAATCTCTATTAAATAATATAATTATTATGATATCGAATAATATATTTTTAAATGTATAAAAATAATGTTTCATGTCTCTCTCTCTCCTTTTTTCAAGTTATTGAAAATGTAATAAATATCGGAAACAATTTATTAGAAACAATTCTCAGAATCTTCATTCTTATCTATAGATGAATGAATTTATAAATGTATATTCTCTGCTGCATATATTTAATATGATTATAAAAGAGATGAGAACAGGAAACTGCGAGATACATTCCAAAAAGTGAGTGTGACATAATCGTGTCTTTCGCACAGTAACCAGAGAAAAATTGAATCTACAAAATATACACCATATACCAATTGTCTCATGGACACGAGTTTTACAGGGGAATGGTTTCGAATATCGTGATCGTTTCTATCGATCAAACTCGCTTCAATATTCCTCTGGAACGAGCGAAACTATTATCAACAATTGTCAAAACGAATAACATGTTTTTTAAATGCATTTTCGTCCAAAAACTGATATTGACAATGCGAGTAATAATCTCGACGAAAGATATCACTTTAGAGTTGCATACGTATGTAGAGCTGATTTATCAATATTGCATAATGAAGGACATTAATATCATCAATAATATATTGACGCCAATCTGGGTGAGATCGAATATGGGTAAAGTTGTTTCTAATAATAATATCCTAAGTAGTTCTTATTATTTATATATGTATATATATTCTTACGTGTTCCTTATTTAAAATATATATATGATATAATTTCGATTATTTTTATGACAAAATATATATTTTAAATTGTATATTTTTACAACAAATAAAGATTAAGCATATTTACACAAATAATTTATTTTGGAAAAAATATCAATCAAATCTCAGAAAGCAATAAAATTATGTCTTTCGAGTTATCAAATTATATAAATAACAAAAATATAAAGAAAAAAGTACAAATATTAGAGATTTAAGTCCCTCTTTTTTGAAACGTGATAAAAAATATTATAAAATACATAAATTATTCCTTGTGTTTTTTCTTTCTAGTATTATTTCGTAGACTATGTAAAAGTTTTTATACATATTTTTCAGGCATTTGTACATATCATATGGTGTTACAGCGATTTATACCAATTTCCGTAAGAATATCTCAGAATTTGCCTTTATCGCACTATGATATCGCTTTTACGATCACTGCTCAATTCTTGCCAATATTTTGTTCTGTTCGTCGAGAGTGCCATTCTTACGGAAACATTCTCTTCGCCGTTTTGGGTACCGCGAACGAGCAGTCGATCTCGCGCGCGACTATCAAATTATAGCCGGTGCATATGCGGTGCATAATGCAGCGGATAATGTTACAAATTCAATCATCTTTCGGATATTTTTATCGACGTCAGCCGCGCCAACGACGAGCGACGGGATATTTCTACGCGGTGTTACACGCGCACGTCGAGAGAATCTCGACTATCAATAGCACGCTGACTTAGTTATGCGCCCCTACCTAGAGCGCTTTGCCAAGTAGAATTCCGATATCCGTTAGAGCCTGCTTCTGTTGTTGCAAGGTAATCCGATCCAACACGTTTTACCTCTTCTTAAGGTGTGTCGACCTACCGTGTTTCACGCCATAATCACGCCCGATCGAATCCATCTTGCGTTTTTCCACAAATTTAATATCTCAATTTGATAGAATTTGCTCGAAGTAAACCGACACGAGATCGATGATGGTTAACGGAGGTGAGAAAATAATAATAAGTATTGCTCAAGTTTAGTGGATGCACCAAGAATATCGTATCAAGATGATACTTTGTAGTATATTCTTGATCATTGGATTTTTCTTTAAATCGAATAAGATGTATTGGATAAAAAATAAGTTCAATAATCATAATACATTAACATATCTATGGAATGTGATAACATGTTTTCCGTGTTTTATACATAATTAATATAAATACAAGATTAAATAAGAATAGGTAAAAAAAAATGGGGAGTTTAATTATAAAAGAGATGAGAACAGGAAACTGCGAGATACATTCCAAAAAGTGAGTGTGACATAATCGTGTCTTTCGCACAGTAACCAGAGAAAAATTGAATCTACAAAATATACACCATATACCAATTGTCTCATGGACACGAGTTTTACAGGGGAATGGTTTCGAATATCGTGATCGTTTCTATCGATCAAACTCGCTTCAATATTCCTCTGGAACGAGCGAAACTATTATCAACAATTGTCAAAACGAATAACATGTTTTTTAAATGCATTTTCGTCCAAAAACTGATATTGACAATGCGAGTAATAATCTCGACGAAAGATATCACTTTAGAGTTGCATACGTATGTAGAGCTGATTTATCAATATTGCATAATGAAGGACATTAATATCATCAATAATATATTGACGCCAATCTGGGTGAGATCGAATATGGGTAAAGTTGTTTCTAATAATAATATCCTAAGTAGTTCTTATTATTTATATATGTATATATATTCTTACGTGTTCCTTATTTAAAATATATATATGATATAATTTCGATTATTTTTATGACAAAATATATATTTTAAATTGTATATTTTTACAACAAATAAAGATTAAGCATATTTACACAAATAATTTATTTTGGAAAAAATATCAATCAAATCTCAGAAAGCAATAAAATTATGTCTTTCGAGTTATCAAATTATATAAATAACAAAAATATAAAGAAAAAAGTACAAATATTAGAGATTTAAGTCCCTCTTTTTTGAAACGTGATAAAAAATATTATAAAATACATAAATTATTCCTTGTGTTTTTTCTTTCTAGTATTATTTCGTAGACTATGTAAAAGTTTTTATACATATTTTTCAGGCATTTGTACATATCATATGGTGTTACAGCGATTTATACCAATTTCCGTAAGAATATCTCAGAATTTGCCTTTATCGCACTATGATATCGCTTTTACGATCACTGCTCAATTCTTGCCAATATTTTGTTCTGTTCGTCGAGAGTGCCATTCTTACGGAAACATTCTCTTCGCCGTTTTGGGTACCGCGAACGAGCAGTCGATCTCGCGCGCGACTATCAAATTATAGCCGGTGCATATGCGGTGCATAATGCAGCGGATAATGTTACAAATTCAATCATCTTTCGGATATTTTTATCGACGTCAGCCGCGCCAACGACGAGCGACGGGATATTTCTACGCGGTGTTACACGCGCACGTCGAGAGAATCTCGACTATCAATAGCACGCTGACTTAGTTATGCGCCCCTACCTAGAGCGCTTTGCCAAGTAGAATTCCGATATCCGTTAGAGCCTGCTTCTGTTGTTGCAAGGTAATCCGATCCAACACGTTTTACCTCTTCTTAAGGTGTGTCGACCTACCGTGTTTCACGCCATAATCACGCCCGATCGAATCCATCTTGCGTTTTTCCACAAATTTAATATCTCAATTTGATAGAATTTGCTCGAAGTAAACCGACACGAGATCGATGATGGTTAACGGAGGTGAGAAAATAATAATAAGTATTGCTCAAGTTTGGTGGATGCACCAAGAATATCGTATCAAGATGATACTTTGTAGTATATTCTTGATCATTGGATTTTTCTTTAAATCGAATAAGATGTATTGGATAAAAAATAAGTTCAATAATCATAATACATTAACATATCTATGGAATGTGATAACATGTTTTCCGTGTTTTATACATAATTAATATAAATACAAGATTAAATAAGAATAGGTAAAAAAAAATGGGGAGTTTAACACACTCACAAAAGAAAAATATCTATATTTTTTACTTTATGTTCAATAAACATTATTATTGTTATTATATTTTTTCTAGAATTCTGATGTTTTGCGTGCATTTTTGAGCAGTAATACAATTAGGATGTACTTTAAATAAAAAGTGGAAAACAAGAAATTTTTCTACAGATAATACTCAAAGAATTAGCAGGGAGAAATATTTAATTTATATCTTAGAATAAGATATTTAATATATACCGAAAGAACAAGAAGATAATCATTGTAGCCGATTAGATTATATTATAAATTAAATACAAAGAGAAGAAGAAATGAGAGATAGATAACGCTTGAGGAAAAAGATCTGGCAAACGTATATCTCTCTCCATGTGTATAACTTAATTTATATTTCCCACTAGAGATAAAACTAGAAAGATAGAGAGATAATAACGGCAATCGATTAGGAAGTATCTTAAGATACGGGGAAAAGGAGAAATAATGGTAGATAATGTTCAAGGAAAAGAGTTATAACGGAAACATTCCTCTGTGTAATTTAATTTATACTTCTTGCTAAGAGCGAAACTATAGATAGTGAGAGAAAATAGGGGTAGTAATGGCAGCCGATTAGGAAGTATCCTGGAGACAGGATGTGCAGGAGGGGCGAATGTGGAGGAAGCCAATGACTCTCACGACGCGAGAGGGAGGAAATTTTATCGAGCAGCCGCCATCGACGAGATAGAGGACTGAGAGGGATGGAAAGCAGGGAACGAGGGGATGAATCGGAGGGTTGGAAGACAGCGGGGGTAGGATAACTCGCGATAGCGAACGAACGAATCACGAATGAAGGGATGAGGGAAACTCTTGAGGGACCGTACGTCCTGTCAGGACAGGAGGAGGGCAAAGTCGAGCAGACAAAGGACTTACCCCACCGCGGGAGGATAAACCTCGCCAGAGATGGCGGTCGCGCCGCGAACCCGCAAACTACTAGAGTATTAATAGTTATCTCGCGCTTCATTATCGCGCGGTCCTCGCTCATGATACGCGAACACACGCGCGCGTCCGACATAAAGCGCAATGGAATACAAAAATTCGGCGATTACAAAGAGTTGTAAAAATATATCTTTGAAGGTCCCTGTTCACATTATTACTTAATCACAAATTTCACATAGAAATAAATTAAATTAAATTAAATTAAAGGAGAACTTCTCCTATGATATTCTGTACAAAAGAGAGAAACTTGGAAATAAATGATTATAGATTAATTCTCTTAGATTCTTTGCGGCTCGATATCTCTTATATATTGTTAATTAAGAAAATAATTATTATATGCATTCATATTATATATATCATAAGTAAACATTTAAAAACTAATTTACTGAATGTTTTTGAAGAAATAAATGTTTTTTACTCTATCATGATTCTTTTATTTTTATGACAAGAATACTTTATATATTTATTAACAAAGAACTAACAAAATTTTTACAGTGTCCACGCAATTGCAATCATAAAGTATCGTATATACTTTATAACTATTTTTGTCTAACTAAAAATAATTAATTATATCATGTAAATTTATTATGGCATTAATAGGAAAAAAATTCAATCTAAGTAAGAACGAGAAAAGAAAGAAGATCACAAAGATTGTAAGAGAAAAAAGAGAAAGTAAATAATATAAGAAAGATTTAAATAGATTCAAGAAGAGACTATTTGTGAAGAGATTTGAAATCGTGTGTAAATATCACATGAATGGATAAATAGAGAAAAATGTAAAAATAAAGAACGCATGTTTTATGTTAGATTATCGCCGTTCTCCAGAGATAGCTTTCCGTCTCTTTTCTCAAGATAGATTAAATAAATTTATGTCCATTTAAAAAGTTCAAAGACATATACTTATACTACATATACTAGATTCGAATATATGGATAAATCAAATTCCATACACATATATATGATATCAATGATCATGTTTCTATTATAAATTCTATTATAAATTTTTATTATAAATTAATAATTCTTACATTATACGTTTTCTCTCCTTTTTTATCTCTCTAAAATAATAGATGATAAATCTGATAAAATAATATAATCAAATACTGATAAATATTAGTTTTCTAATTAGGTAGATAAGAGTTACGTATTTGGCAAAAGAGATGTTATTAAGTTCGATCGAAATATAATAGGAAAGTGCCTGCAACCAAAATTGTTTCTAAATTTTCAGGTTCTCGTACTCTGACCAAAACAGTATCAATCATGAACATTAAGGCTGTAGGGTCAAGGGGTTAACGGCAGCTTAAGTAACTACCGTCGCCAAAATGATCACGCGCATCGTGCAAAAGTGGATTATACATGTCAGAATATCAAGTTGTCGACGCAAATAGCGGGCGATTTGGTTCCACGGTTTTCGACTCGCCATCTCGCCGTGTAATAATATCGCGATCGTCGATGGCGAACGTTATATTAATCCGTGCCTACGTCTCGCAGATAAGATTAAATTTATTGTTCCCTTCTCTCTCCAAGCTCGAAACCAATGAAATCGTCCGCGATCCTCGTTCGCGCTGGATAATCTGAATGAGATTCGGCGAGAAGGTACTTTGGCGGCGTTAAATGATGCACGTCAGCCGGGAAATCTAACTTTAGGACCCGTTAGTGTCTGGAGAGCTCTCTAATCGCGTTACCGTCCATGTACCTCACCTCACCTGTCCTTCCCACGACACCTGCGTCCTCGCGCGAGCAGGTAACTTAAGACGCGTATGAGAGGTAAGGAAATCGACGAGAAAGCTGTGACAGGTAGCTTCCTTAATGTGCTTACAAGATCATGTAAATTTGTCTTGCATAGAGCGAGAACAATTTTCTCTACAGGATGTTCGACAAAAATAGTGATTATATTTATTACAATATAAGTAATCTTTAGATTGTATAATGTTGAATATTGGCCAATAAATTGATAATAAATAATAACAATATAATAGATAAATAAATAACAAAGTTTGCAGTATTTTATGCAAATTATAATTTAATAAATTTTAATTTAATACAATATTTAAGTCCATACTCTCGTCGTATGTTTAGTGTGTTAAATATAGTTGTACGATTTTGTTTTTATATCAAATATTGATATAATAAGATTTAAACAAGCATATTTAATAATCAATGTTAACATTAAAAATTAAAAAGTTAAGAAAAATCTTTCATTTTTCGAGCAAATTTCCGTAGCAAAAAAAATAAACGTCAAATGTTCCAAAAAGAACAGGATTTAAAGATTGTTTTAGTAATTTGGAAAAAAAAACCACTAAAATTAGAGCAATAGTATCAAAAAGATACATTTCTATTTACGGGACGAGTGATAATCCCAAAATGATGTAAATTGAATCGTAAAATGAGAACAAGGTTTATGGACTCGGTTGTTACAAGAAAATTTACCGTGTTTATCTCTTTTAAACAACTGTAATTTCGGGGACAATTACCCTCATACATAAAAGATACATCTCAATTTGCAATCCCGAATTGCGCTGTGATCGAATTCCCGAGAATTACCATGTAAATAAAATCGCGTAAAACAAGAGAGATTGTTTTACAAAAAGATCACCATAATTACCGTTTAATATAATCTTTTCTCTCATCGGTAGCGATATAAAATTTTGAAAATATTATATCGTAATTACGAGTACGAGGAACGATTTTTACAATAATATTTGTACTATTCTTAAGTCATTCATCTTTCGTTCATGATAATCCGTCAAGTATTAGACAGCATAATCCATCAGCTCGCGACCTCTAGGTAGCCATGAAAACGAAAATGGAGTCTGTAATGTAATTACACTACACTCCTTCGGCTAACTCACCCTCAACTTTCCGGCAACAGCCCTTTCTTTGTGCGAATAAAGCAAACTGCGCAATGTACAATACAAAATTATATGTAAACCGAAAAAATAATTGTGATAAACTATATAATTAATTCATATTAATTATATTTAATTTATTGTGTTGGGTTAATATTCTTGAATTTTCACAAGAAACCTCACGTTTTTCTTATATACGAAAGAAGCTGAATTAATGTAGAATTTAATGTAGAATTTCACATGAGAAGAATTAATCGCGCAAAAGGAAAAATGCACTTACTTGTACTCTGGCTTCCGTCAGATCGATTTTCATAGCGATTTCTTCTCTGGTGTAGATATCTGGATAATGTGTCTCCTGGAATGCACGCTCCAGTTCTTTCAGCTGGGCTGACGTAAATGTTGTTCGTATCCGACGTTGTTTCCTCTTCTCCGCGAGGCCATCATGCCCTGAATAAGCTTTATACCCCAAACCACCTGAAATTAAAAGTATGCAAAACGTTAATAAAGATAGAAATATGCGATCGTGTTATAATAATAACGTATGCAATCTTTAAAATATGACACTTTATTTGCAATACAATAGCAACAATAATAATGCAATAATAATTGTAATGCCCGAAATGTAACTTTAAAACATGATCTTTATCTCAATTGTAATTCGATGATAAATATTCATAATATAATTTTGATGATAAACATTAGAAGACATGTGCGTGTAACACACATTTTTTATTACATCCCACGCATTTCTGTTTTCAAAGGGAAAGACACATACATATATATATATATATCTTTATGTTTTATATGTTAAAATGTTAAAATGTTTAATTTAAAAAAAGTGCATCAAAGTATTAACTTTATTCCTTTAGAGATAAACAATTTAATTTCCAAAATCCATTGAATAATCATGCTAGGGTTATATCCTTAAAAGACTTTTATTGCATAATTAATGTCGCCTCCGACATCTTTATTGCTATTTCGTTTCGGTGACTATTTATAACTTCAGTTCCTCTATCAAACATTAATTTAAGCGTGAAGCAGGCACTATATTGCATAATCTATTTGTATGACATTCTTGCGCGTACCATGTCGAAACAACACATGTGATGTTAAATTCAATCGGGATCAATTATCAACTAGAGCGGAGGGAGCTTAGCTCCCCGCTCGTGTGTGACATGTTTAGCCCCTTCTAAATCGCCGGAACAAACACAACAAAGCATCGCACATTCATAGCCCGACGGATTGACGCGAGAATAAAGGAGCTCTTGTTAAGCCATGGCAGTCGAAATTACAAATGCAATATTATTTATTTATTATGTATTAATATACGATAATATGTAATAATATATTAATATATAATACAAACGATATTACTTATTAGCTATTTGTTGATTTGAGTCATTTAGAATGACAAAGAAAAATCTTAAGACAAAAGAGATTGAATTTTCCAGTATAAATATACGTGATAAAATATAAATTATATATATATATAA
>NW_021848836.1:67774-76285 GCF_003651465.1 Formica exsecta | reverse complement strand
AATAAATTATATTTGTCCGAGTATCTAACAGGATATGCTCTGTATAATTCAGTCAGATAATGACGGATAATTTCTTGACATAATTGTAATAATAATAAACTTTTTTACATTTCATTACAATATTTTTCTCAATCGTGATAAAAATTTCTTACATAGTACACATATCACTGTCATTAGATGCAACAAAAATACATCTGTCGTTTTTCGTGAATAATTATATGGAGAATAAAACATTCTTCTCAAAATTTAAGTAAGTCTATTAATACAAGTATCGAGAATCCTATTCTTCTACATAACATTTTAATAACAAATCTGAAGAATTTTTGAAAATTAATTTTTTCTTCAAAAAGCTTGGAAATATTACAATTTTATTTTTAACAATAGATATATAAATAAGTATCAAATTGAAAATTTGATAAAATAAAGCTTTCTTAAAATTGAATAAAAAATAAAGCTTGAATATGCATTTGCACCGAGGCATATCTTATTAAATTTTTAATTTCAGTTGCTCGTAATTAAAAATGGATATCTCATTAAAGAAAAATCAATTTCAGATTTAAGCAAAGAATGTGCGATTGAAATTTGCTAGGATGGCTTCTGCGGAAAAGTATAAGAGACAGTCACATATCAAATTATAAAGATTTAATAAAACACAAAACCCGAAACGGGATTATGATTCTATCGCGGCAATCGAGTATCTCTCGTCATAATCCGCTAAAAAAAATGACACATCCGAAAGTACGCCGACCAAACGGGGATGATCGAGTATTCGAAAAAGAGCTACGCTAATCCGAGCGAAGCGATCACTCACTCTGAAGATTGATGGCCGACGGGAAGATGGAGGCGGCGTGCCGGTGAACTTCCTGGGACCTGGCGGCCATTACGGAGCACGGGGTCGAGTGGGCCCCGTGGTGTGCGTGGGTGTGGGAATGCGCGGTATGATGGGCCGTAAGCGGGGTGCCGCCGGCCGCGGCGCCGGCGGCGGCCGCGTTACCGGGATAGCCGGCGGCCCGTGCCGCGGTGTAGCGATAAGCCGCCTGGCTCATCTGCGAGCACGAGCTCAGGTCGCCGTAGCTGCATTGCATCTCGCCGGCGGCCAGGGCGCAGCTGGACGCTTCGAAGCCGGCGGCCGCCGCGGCCGCGGCCTGATTCAGATACGAGTAGTCCATGACGCCGGCTGCCGAGTAAATCCCACTTGACGTTACTCAGGCGACACTTGCTCTCTTCCGTGCCTCGGTAACCGGTAAAAGGGACTCGCGCGAGACGGCTTCTCGGCGACGCGCACTCGGAAAGATCGGTGGCGGTCGCGACCGGTGTCTATCGCATTTGATGATGCGTCCTGAGATAGGGGGATAATATATCTCTCTGTGTAAACTTGATGAAAAAAAAAAAAATGAAGACACTCGTTGCGAGAAGAGAATGCGGATGCGACGAGACGGACGCGGCGCGAGGTCTATGCGCGAGTTGCCACGCGTGTCTTATCCGGGCCCGTTAACACGCGCGTTCCTGGGCCCGCTTGACCGCGGGTAAGTCCCGGGTAGACGCCGAGGGTAAAAGCGGCACGCCGCTCTCTCGTCGGCGACGCTTCAGCGAGACCGGGAACCGGGCCGGGGCCGCCGGCTGGGCTCCTCGATAGCGGCTTATGACGCGTAATCGGATCAGCGATATCAAATTATTGCGATTACACCGCGGATAGGAAGAAGTTTTTCGGCCCGCTTAAGAGCGCCCCGTACGACCGACTGGTGGGTCTCCTCAAAATCAAATGATAAGCTTAATTCAATAACCGCCGGTACCGCGGGTAGGAGTGTGGGTGTGGCCGCGGTTGTATCCACGGGGGGGTTGCGTTTCATGGGGTGCTCGTCCCGAGGCAGCTGATTCGTCGGCGGGCGAGCCATCCCTGTTACAGGAACGGGGGTTGAAACGCCGCCCCGACAAGTCGGCAACGCCGACTTTCACCCCTCCCGAGGTTTATGCTGGGCCACCCCCGGGTTACGAGCCAGACGGCCCTCTTCTCCAAACGGCCATCAGCCCGAATGAGTGCTATCATTCGATGACGCGCCCCTCCGGCCACCCCACCCTCCGGCTTTACGATCGATCTCCGCGAGGAGACATCGGCGACGGAGGACGCCGCTATGTCCTGGCCGCTCCAGTGGACACGAGGAGCCTGCAGGAGGCTACGTCGCGTCCTGTAGCGCGGCGAAGATCCTCGGAGCTGTTTACACCTGCGTGCTGTGCCGCGCCGTGCGAAGGATACCTATCACACGGGCCGGATCATTCGCGTCGTGTGACGACGCTAAAACGCCTGAGTTAGACACTTTCTGACCGCGAAAGATTAGATTAAAGAGAGAAAAAATAAGAGAGAGAGAGAGAAATATCGTCCCTTAGTTTTTCTTGAATGTGTATACAAAAATATCGGTCTATTTTTATATACAAATATAATTTATGTAATAATTGCCATCGCTCGTAGGGCAAGTTTTTTCAGTTACTTCGAACTTATAACATTATCGCAATCGCAAATAGATTTGATTTTATTCATCTTATCCATCGGATTGATTAAATAAAAATTATCTTTAAGATCTCCTAATAATATTAATTTAATGGGAAAAAGTATAACAATGATGAAAATCTTAGGATCAGTTTGGGAATGTTCTCTTTTTATTAAAACCTGAAGAATTTTATTTATGAGATATACCAAAAATATGTCAGGAGATGATCTGACATGGTTGAGAAGATGGCAATTATCATCTTGGTTAAATCTGTATTAAAAGAATGATTTTTTATATATTTAATGAAACTGTTAAAAAATGAGCTGTCATTTTTCTGCAATTCAATTTTTATTACAAATTAAAGCTGATCATTTTGATGCAATAAATTAATCGTTCTGCTTTTCAAGTATTATTTCTCTATAATCAAAATGTCAATTTCAATCATATCGGATGCATGGAAAACTGAACTTGCTAAAATTATATCGGTTTCGTTATTAGTGATGGAAATTATAAGAGAAAAGAGAAAATAAATTATAAAAGACAAGTCTCGCATCGACCAGAAAAATTGAGCTCTTTTTAACACATAAAGTGAAAAACTATATTTGTGAACAGCTCCCAATATGTGTGTCTTAATATTAAGCTCTTTTATTAACAATTTTTCTAATTTATTATTGTAAATTTATTATTACAGCTCATATAGCCGGACCTAAATTAAAATAATGCATGAAATCTAAAAATATCAATATAAATATCAGTAAATAAATTATATTATGAAGAAAAGATATAGTATATAGTGCAAGTATTTACAAACATGCCAAAGGGATATCGACTATTTTAAAGAATCAGAAATTTAATATTTTTGTTATTATTTGTTATAATTTTTAATTTTTACGATATTAAAGTATAAAATAATTAAATATAATTTAGTAATATTAATATACCTATATTTTATTCATTAAAAAAGTAATGACTTCCCTGTTTCTATAAAAGTAATGCAATATTTTTGACCGGTATATATATATATATATATATATATCAGGTCTATATATATATATACATATAAAGAAAGAAAGAAAGAAAGAGAGAATATTTAATCAATCGTATGTTTTCTAGTAAAAAGAAATATGCAACAGTTTGAAAATATATTAAAAGTACCATCGCACAATTTAGTAAAGATTTTATACAACATGTGATCTGTTGTATCAATCTCACAATCAATTAGCATAACCATTTGAAACCAACTAGATAATTTCACGGTGAAATATTTACATTGTAATATTGTAATCAATGCGCGAAAAATTATGTATACATTCTTTTTTTTAAGATCATTTTTTTAGCAAAAATATTTTTCGGTATCATTATTAATCTCAAACTTCAATTAACAAGAAATTTGATATCACATTTAATTGTTAAAATATGTGATATGAAAAATTAAAAAATTGCATATCAAAAAACATCCTCATTCGATTTCTGCAAAAAAGATAAAATCCAAATCAATTAAAAAGAAAAAAATAATGATCTGCTGTCAAACTAAATCAAATATAAATTCCTCAAACTACTAGAAGGTAAATAATTTTGGGAGATATGTATATCGCATGTTCAACATTTTTTGGCGCGTGATAAGACGCCCTTATACCCAAACAAATTGAAATTTCATACATCTTTCCCATGGTGCGAATGAGATAGTCGAGAGAGGGAAATATGATTTATTTCAACCTAGAGAAATAATTTTCGCGAGACTGGCACGGCAGTAGGTACGGATCGGCCGACCGACTCCTGTGCGACATTTGTTTTGCACTTGTTCTCACGAGAGAGAGTGCCACGATGAGAGCAGTCGCGATGTTCCACCCTCTTCCCTGAATCTTATCCCAAGGGAATCCCGTTCCCGGCACGCGAAACGTGTGTCGCACGCTGCCACCGCTGGGCGATCAAACGTACACACAATCAAATGTTACATAGGCGTATCTTTTTGAATAAATTCTCTGTATGATGAATAAAATGTCAGATAAATATAGAAAATACATCAATCTCACCAATCTTAGCAAACGATATGATACGCTATCTTGAAATACGTAACTTTGAAAAATAGTTGAGATAAAATCAATATCACAAGCTCAGATAAAATATACATTTCGCATATAAATTATAAAACCAGAAAATTATCTTTTTTACTTTTTTTTTAAATTAGAAAATTAAATTAATAACATTCAGATAGTAAGAATTGATCAATATTTTTTGCATATAAATTATATAATTACAAGAGATATATTTCCTTACCCATCCCTATTTTTGGATTTAAAAAATTAATTAATTGTTTATTTAAATCAATAATACAAAGATAGAATAATACTGTAAATTTTTATAATATCCCAATTTAAAGAAAACGCGTATTTCTACAGGATTACGCCACTGTTGGCTGAGGAAGCGACGCGTACATAGAATGTGTATGTCTTTGATATACACGAACGTGTCGGTCTCCCCTTAGTGGCCGGATACATACATATGTCCTTGATTTGTCCGGAGAATAATATTCTACTGCAAAGTTGATTAAATATTGGTTAGTGATCTCGGACACCCTCCGCGACCTTGCATCGCTTTTCGGTCCTGAAGAGAGAGACCCGCAGGAATACAATTTAATATTTCCGCGCCCGAAAACAGCGGGCGATCATTTTTCTTTTATGTAAACGGGTACATGAGAAATTGGTGATGTTTCCGAATCTCTGAGGAAAATCTATAAACAGCATTTAGAGTTCAAGTAGTACAAGTCAAGCTTGGCGCAACTTAAGATGCTTTCAGTCTGGCAATACAACATGAATGGGATAGAACAATTTTGGCATTTATCCTTTTTTAATTATTATGAATTATAAATACTTATCGTAATAGAATACTAAAAATAAAAGATTTTCATGTCTTATTGAACTATATAGATATCTCAGAAGATATAGATATCGAAAAAAAATCCAATTTTTCAAAACCTAGAAAGTTATACTTTAAGAGATATAAATGTACAATTAAATAAAAATTATGTTAAGTATAATTGGTTGCACTTCGCTAACAAATTTAAAATAAAATAATGGCATGTTTAATCAAAATATATACATATAAATTAAAGAGCATTGATAAAAATAGTGCTTTTGAATCGTCAATCTTTAAATCTATGTTAATAATTTAATCAACTATTTTTATTAAATTTGACAACTACTTAATATGTCATTATTTGAGCGACACTTCGCCGAGGATAAGAACATGTATATATATACATAATTTTCGATTATTTTTTATAAACTTTATTATAAAATATTGCATTGTGTTAGAGCCTTATCGATGTCCATCATGCTGCATAAAAATATAAGCAAGCCATTTTTGGGACATCTGCTATTTTTTTTTTCTTACAAAGACGCAATATAATTTATTTTAAACTATTTACATATATATATCTGTATAATGTATATATTTATATTTAATTTTTTCAGAACATGCTGTACATTACGCTTTACATGAATATCGTATGAAAACCGATTACCACAATGTTTTACAATAATTACAATAAAAATATAATGTAAAATGAATTTTTTACAGGACGTATTTAATGTTAACAATAATTTCAGCAAAAATATTTTTTATCGGGTAGGTTTCATAATTGTTTACTCTTATTTTAATACGATAAAGATTTATAGGATTCCAGTCTTCACATACTAAAGATTTTACATCTATAATGTAAGTATAATATGATCGTATAGAGTGTTTTATCATTATTAGCTAAAAGTTAAATAGCTTATTTTTTGACAAATTTAATAATGAGTTGTCTTAATAATCAGAATATCAGGAGTTCGTTTTTTAATGTACTTCACATAAATATATATTTTGCTTTAACAGATATTTTATTTCTAAAATTTAATTAATTTATAAAATTTAATATATTTATATTAAGAAATTATAACTATTCTTTCTTTATGTAATAGCTCGTCAAATCATTGCTAAGTAAAAATCTACCTTGAATTAAAGTGTATGTCATTTTAATTTCGTATGATGGTGCCAGACATACTGTGGCGTTTTATAAATCAAGCGTATATTCCTATAATTAAAAAATTGTTTAAACATAATTACTTACTCAATATTACACAATTAACTTATGGATATAAGAAATAATTGGACCGGCTATAATTTGTGTGGCGCGTTAAACAAACGTAAGGAGAGAATACACTATATTACTAACACAAAAAATGGGCAAAATTTAATATTGTACTAACGATAAGTGCAAAGTGTTAAAAATTATCAAAGCAGATAGATTGCAAATTAAACTAGAATATATATATTAAAAAGATTATATATATAAAATCTATAGAATGGGGAATACATATTATTTCCCCAACATCATATATTATAGGGACATAAATTTACAAATAAAAATTAGTTATTTAATTTACTACAGCATTTTATAATCTAATTTTCTAAGTTTCCGCTGATATAATTTTATTATGAACAGAAAAACGCTGTTTTACTATTTTTTTTTTTCAATTCTATTTGTACTGTAATTTTATAACTGTTATTTTCATGCCCAAAACGATACAACATGTAGGCATTTTGTCATATAAAATGTACTACGATAATTTACTATACTTACATGAGACTCCAAACTGTTCCAAAGCATATTGTGTTTTACTCAATACATTGAGAGCTGAATCAGTGCGTGACCGATCACAGATTTGTTATCTCTTTTTAACTACATTTCCTCTCCTTTCTATGCTTAATAGACATTTTACAGCTGGTCCAGTAATTTTCTTACGTCCATGAATCTATTTATACAAACTTTTCATGTATATATTTACTGATGTATTCTTAACTTATCTCCTAATTTTAACTGCTCATATTATTTTGTACATTGTTATTTCGAAAACTTCTAATTTTTATAACCTGAGTCATCCATAAGATACAACTGCATTTGCATGGCTAATGCTCAAAGACTTTAACGAATTTTTTCACAGTAATATGTTCATTAATATAATTCTTTAACTGATATATATTAGATTCTAATTTTTTGTATATAAATAAACAGATAATCTTTTTTATTGTTAACAAATTAGATTTTTTTGAATTATTATTTGCACGTAATCTCCTTCTTCTAAATATGCTGAAATAAATCAATTTAAACACTGCACTTTATTTAATTAATTTCTAGAGCTTTCCAAGCTACTGACATTTGTTTAGTTATCCTCCTCTCTTGCTCTATTTTTTTATATTACACTAGGCAGTTGTTTAATTAGCTTTTAGCGTCTAAAAACTGCATGAATCAAAATGGAATAAATATTAAAAGGACAAAGGCAATCAAAGAATCAATCAGATATGATCAGCGATCATCGTTACATGTTCGGATAAATAGCATAATACGGGTTCTTGAACTGTTTCGAATTGTATACACTCGGATCCTCTACAGAGAACGGTTGAATCACGTTGGCGGGCACGGTTTTCTGATTGTGCACATTCGCCATCATGTATTGTGGCGTGGATACGACCTGACCTACCGTCGCCTCCTCCACCAATTTTCTCTGAGAGTAGATCAGTAATTGGGGCATAGACGTGTCGTTCTGTTGCGGCGTGTTGTCCGCCGCAGAGACCGCGAACGTGGCTGTCGTTGAGCCGGATAACTGCTGCGCTTTGCACTTCTTCGTGTGGGCGTACAATGATCCGGCATTGTTGTAGCTTTTGGTGCAAAGTTTGCACACGTACGGTCGCTGACCGGTATGCGTGTACGTGTGCTCATTCAGCGAGGTCAATCGTCGGAAAGACTTGGCGCAGACATTGCAATGATACTTGGCCTCACCGGTATGCATGGTGATGTGTCGCGCCAGGGTGTTGGCTCGGGCGAACGCTCTGCTACAGTATTGGCAGATGTACGGTTTCTCACCGCTGTGGGTTCTCAAATGCAGTTGTAAATATGTGCTCTTGGTGAAAGCGCGGCTGCATGTGTTGCACACGTACGGCTTGATGCCGGTGTGTGTCCGCATATGCGCCACTAGTGAACCGC
>NW_021848836.1:48337-65477 GCF_003651465.1 Formica exsecta | reverse complement strand
TTTAATTAATTTATAAAATTTAATATATTTATATTAAGAAATTATAACTATTCTTTCTTTATGTAATAGCTCGTCAAATCATTGCTAAGTAAAAATCTACCTTGAATTAAAGTGTATGTCATTTTAATTTCGTATGATGGTGCCAGACATACTGTGGCGTTTTATAAATCAAGCGTATATTCCTATAATTAAAAAATTGTTTAAACATAATTACTTACTCAATATTACACAATTAACTTATGGATATAAGAAATAATTGGACCGGCTATAATTTGTGTGGCGCGTTAAACAAACGTAAGGAGAGAATACACTATATTACTAACACAAAAAATGGGCAAAATTTAATATTGTACTAACGATAAGTGCAAAGTGTTAAAAATTATCAAAGCAGATAGATTGCAAATTAAACTAGAATATATATATTAAAAAGATTATATATATAAAATCTATAGAATGGGGAATACATATTATTTCCCCAACATCATATATTATAGGGACATAAATTTACAAATAAAAATTAGTTATTTAATTTACTACAGCATTTTATAATCTAATTTTCTAAGTTTCCGCTGATATAATTTTATTATGAACAGAAAAACGCTGTTTTACTATTTTTTTTTTTCAATTCTATTTGTACTGTAATTTTATAACTGTTATTTTCATGCCCAAAACGATACAACATGTAGGCATTTTGTCATATAAAATGTACTACGATAATTTACTATACTTACATGAGACTCCAAACTGTTCCAAAGCATATTGTGTTTTACTCAATAC
Source organism: Formica exsecta (assembly GCF_003651465.1). NCBI lineage: Eukaryota > Metazoa > Arthropoda > Insecta > Hymenoptera > Formicidae > Formica > Formica exsecta. The sequence goes on along the minus strand of NW_021848836.1, from coordinate 64,700 downwards.
ATTGAGAGCTGAATCAGTGCGTGACCGATCACAGATTTGTTATCTCTTTTTAACTACATTTCCTCTCCTTTCTATGCTTAATAGACATTTTACAGCTGGTCCAGTAATTTTCTTACGTCCATGAATCTATTTATACAAACTTTTCATGTATATATTTACTGATGTATTCTTAACTTATCTCCTAATTTTAACTGCTCATATTATTTTGTACATTGTTATTTCGAAAACTTCTAATTTTTATAACCTGAGTCATCCATAAGATACAACTGCATTTGCATGGCTAATGCTCAAAGACTTTAACGAATTTTTTCACAGTAATATGTTCATTAATATAATTCTTTAACTGATATATATTAGATTCTAATTTTTTGTATATAAATAAACAGATAATCTTTTTTATTGTTAACAAATTAGATTTTTTTGAATTATTATTTGCACGTAATCTCCTTCTTCTAAATATGCTGAAATAAATCAATTTAAACACTGCACTTTATTTAATTAATTTCTAGAGCTTTCCAAGCTACTGACATTTGTTTAGTTATCCTCCTCTCTTGCTCTATTTTTTTATATTACACTAGGCAGTTGTTTAATTAGCTTTTAGCGTCTAAAAACTGCATGAATCAAAATGGAATAAATATTAAAAGGACAAAGGCAATCAAAGAATCAATCAGATATGATCAGCGATCATCGTTACATGTTCGGATAAATAGCATAATACGGGTTCTTGAACTGTTTCGAATTGTATACACTCGGATCCTCTACAGAGAACGGTTGAATCACGTTGGCGGGCACGGTTTTCTGATTGTGCACATTCGCCATCATGTATTGTGGCGTGGATACGACCTGACCTACCGTCGCCTCCTCCACCAATTTTCTCTGAGAGTAGATCAGTAATTGGGGCATAGACGTGTCGTTCTGTTGCGGCGTGTTGTCCGCCGCAGAGACCGCGAACGTGGCTGTCGTTGAGCCGGATAACTGCTGCGCTTTGCACTTCTTCGTGTGGGCGTACAATGATCCGGCATTGTTGTAGCTTTTGGTGCAAAGTTTGCACACGTACGGTCGCTGACCGGTATGCGTGTACGTGTGCTCATTCAGCGAGGTCAATCGTCGGAAAGACTTGGCGCAGACATTGCAATGATACTTGGCCTCACCGGTATGCATGGTGATGTGTCGCGCCAGGGTGTTGGCTCGGGCGAACGCTCTGCTACAGTATTGGCAGATGTACGGTTTCTCACCGCTGTGGGTTCTCAAATGCAGTTGTAAATATGTGCTCTTGGTGAAAGCGCGGCTGCATGTGTTGCACACGTACGGCTTGATGCCGGTGTGTGTCCGCATATGCGCCACTAGTGAACCGCTCTGGGCAAAGCACTTGCTGCACTTCTCGCAAAGAAATCGCTTCTGCGTGTCCTTCACCCGTTTATGCCTCTCCACATGGTTCGCCAGAGATTGAGCTTGCGCGAAGGCTTTCGGACAGAGCGCACATTTGTGCGGCCTATTGTGTCGGTCCTGAAACAAGATGTAGCAGTCTTGTTAAAATTATTTTTATTAGAGATGTATATATGTATGTATGTATGTTCTTCGAGAAACAAATAAAGAGAGAAAAATAATAACATAATTTTTGTTACTCCATTAATACTTTCAAATAAACAAAATAACTATACAACATTCATAAATAATATTATAAAGACAAACATGCCTTCTTCCGACTCTCGGAATTTTCATTGACTTTGTTCTCATTATCCTCATCGTCATCATCCTCGTCGTCAGTGTTGCCGAATATTTCCTCCTTATGCTTTGATTGTTCGTGATCTTTCAGCTTGTCAACCCTTGAGAATCCTTTCCCGCAGGTCGAGCAGTTGAATTTCAAGCCACTATGCGTCGAGATGTGCCTTTTCAGGTTCCTCTTTGTAGCGAAAAGCTTACCGCACTGCGTGCATTGTAGACTTTCGATCGGCAAATCACTGTCGTCATCGTCCTCTTCTTCCTCCTCTTCTTCGGATTCATTTTCTCTGAACGTAGGTGTTCTCTCTTTCTGCTCATTCGTTGTCTTATTTGCGTATTGATCGACTCCGCCACCCGAAATCTCCTCATTGTATTCGGGATGACTTTTGGCATGAGATAAAAAGGACTTTTGATATATGAATTGCTTTGAGCAAACCTTGCATGTAAACTTAAAATTTTTTTTCTCCTCTCTCGTGCCGTCCAACACGTTGCCGCTTCTAGTAACTTTTGCCGATGTTTTAACTTTTTTATCTTCGTTAGTTTCTTGTGACGTTTTACCATCCGTCGTATGATTGTTAAGCACGTGACTCTTCAACTTAGCAATGCTCGAGAATTGCTTATCACATACATAACACACATAACGCAGTTTCGTCTTATGTTTATGTTTGTGTTTGTGTACGATCATATGTCGCTGTAACGCCCCTTTTGTCGAAAACGATCTCATGCAAATTATACATCTGTGATGACATCTGATTGTCCTACTTATCAGTGGCTTCTCCTCATCGTCACTGCAGTTCATAACGTTTTTCATATCTTGGTTGTCTGTTTCTAATATTGCAGTCTGCTTTGAAACATCGTGATCATTGAAATCCTCGAACGACATATCATTCTTAACTTCGATCTTTAATGTATCTTTTCTATTTTCGTCCGTTAAACTTTCTGGTGTCTCGTTATCCTCATGTAATATTAATTGTTCCTGCTTGATGCATCTATCATCCATTGTCGAACTACACAATCGATTTGATTGATTGTTGAGCATATTATCCATGTGTGCCTCGTGACATAAGGCTACTTCTACTATTTCAGTGCTATGCATATTCTGTTTGAGCACAATGTATTGCGCATCTTTTCCATTTGGTTCTGTAATTTCCTCCGTCTTTTGTATAAACTCGTTATGTATACAAGATTCGTTGTTAATTATCTCATCAGACTGAATAGTGGTATTATCTAATGTAACAATATCATGGTGTGAATAGATTTTCTGCTCCATGACACGATTATCTTTTTCACAGGAGTCTACATTGGATAAATTCGTAATTATATGTTTCATCATTGTTTTAACATCCTTTGCATGCTTGTCATCCAGCATAGATTGAACCTGTGACTTCAGGATCTGACGTAGCTTCACATCGGAATCTTGAATCTGGCATTTAAAGTCGTAGGACATATCGAGCAAACGGTTGCAAGATAAACAAATAGAAGCTGGAAGACCATCTCCCTCCTCCACCTACAGATTGTAAAAACTTCTAGTTAGTTTAAAAATATCTTGTGTTATTATTTTAGAAAAAATAATATTTTAAATAACAAAATCAGCATTGATCAGGAACAACAATATTCGTCTGTATTCGAAATAATGTGTCGGAAATAGTTGGAAAACAACGATAACATGAAGGTAAGCGTTCAAGATCATGACATAGATTTCGGAGCCACACAGTGACGATTCGAAATAAAATAAACGAGAACTAACCTGCACGGCGGCGATTGCCATCATCTTCTCCGGTATTCCGTTATGGAACACCTGACACGAGTCCATGCAGGACTTGAGACAGATACGGCACTCGTCGCCCACGATTCGCTCCGCGTGAGCCATGTTATTCATCATCATGTCATCGTTCGAAACTGCCATTGAGAGATGATTGGAGAGGTAATTTACAATCTACTCCGCGAAAAACACAATGCAACCAGTCGCTACTCACTACGTACTACGTGCCACTGCCACTACGCGGCCACCATTTGCTCCGACGCGATCGACCTCGGGTTCGATAGATCGAAAAGGCACGGACGCTGCCTAAAGAGATCTTAAAAATTTCCGCGGAAAATAAAGAGGAAAGAGATCCAGCAAAGTTATGATTTTCAATTCCATTTTTAAAGCAACAGGAAAAGGAATTATCCATTGAAAATTATCGCATTTTTATAGTTATAAATCAAACGTACAAATATATACTTTATGTATCCCAATTATTTTTATTTTAAATATAAATACGAAGACGAAAAAAAAGAAATTCCTATTTTTTTATCTATTTCAATATACTTAATCCTCTTAATCTTTCAAAATTAAATCTGTAGATATCTGAAAAAAATAAATTTACATTTATAGATTACATTATATCCACACATAAAAGAAGATAATACATAATATGACAATGTAACAAATCAAACTTTAATTTGTGATCATTTAAATCATTAAAATAAAAATCTATTGTAATAAATATTAAAACTAGAAAATAATGCTATTAATGTACCAGATAAGCTTTGCATTCATTATTTGTCTCACGTTTTTATCGTGTATTTTTACTTTAGAAAAATTCATTCCATATATCATGGTAGGCTAATAACACAACATTATGTTTTATCTTTATTGAGATATTTATATATACACATAAATTTTATTTATTCGTACATTACAGCTGTGTCTTACAAAGTATCATAAGATAATATTTTTATACAGAGTACCCTGCAATTGTTGTTGCAATCGAGCAGGGGTAATGATTTTACATGAAAAATAAATTGAAATTGTAAAATGTAACGTTTTTATGCAAAGCTTAGTTTCTAAGAAAATCGATTTTGCAAGATGGGAAATTAATGATGCTTTCTCTCTTTATTAAACTTGGATAAATTTGAATAATCCTTTGTACTCGATCATTGAATTCATTTCAGTAATCCATTAGAATATGAATAAAAAACAATAAAAAATTTTAATTAGGAAAATAAAGACATAAGAGTTTAATATTTTTTACATATAATTTTCAGAAACTTAAATTACTTTCAATTCTTTTCAACGAGATGTTACCCCAGTTATACACAGGACCCTGTATATATATTTATATACATAATAATTTTCTCATCCTATGCTAAGTAATTGTACAACATCAGTCTTTAACGAAACGCTCGCTTCTCGTGAATACACGAAACTTTCTCTCGTTTTTTCTCTCTCTCTCTTTTTCTCATTCTCTTTGCATTTTTATCGTCTCTCATCTCCAACTTCGTTAGAAAAATTCATCGTTTAATTCCAATAATGACTCTTTATCTAATATCTGTACACACTTTACAACTTGGCATCTGATTCTATTTCTTTATAATTCTTTTAAGAGATGGATGATATTCTTATGTAATGACTATGCACAATTAACAACTGCCTGGCATTTAGTATTTGCATTCCTTGCGCATACGTTTACAATTAACAACAGTATCATAATGAAGTCTCAACATAATATTAACAGTTAATATATCAGTGATGTTCTGAAAGCCGCATATTTTTCTTATACATTGAGCAAATTAAAATTAATTCCTGGATTGAATGAGACAACTCATTTGTCATACGCTCTTTTTAATTTCCGAGATATTAATTTTAACAATATAATTTTTTATATATTTTTATTAAAACTCATCTTAAACTAAAAGACAAGCAAAAATCAAGAGTCCTTTTTTATTTCTAAACTTTTTACTTTTTCTTTGCTATCTCTAAAATTATGCGGCTTATAGAACATATAAACTCTGCATAATTATAAACATATAAACATTGCATAATTTGTCATGTTGTTTAATCGCTAAACGCCAAGCTCCATTGATAATGAGTAAAATAAAATCACAGCTTTTTTTCTTTACATATAGCGAAAGATCTTCCTAAATAATTGATAAAATATACACATATTTTAATTATCGTAATCCATAACATAATTTTCTGGTTCTCTTTGTTGAAATCATGATACAAACCAAGTATCGACTAATCGAGTGCAATATAAGTATATGATTTCGGAAAATGATATATAATAAAAGTTTTTGAACATTATACAATTGTGTGCGTAGAAAATATATCGAGTTTAACTTTAAAACGTTGATATAAAATGTTAACTTTGTATTTCAATATCAGAAAATTACCTATTGTGCAGAAACAATTCATATATTAATAATTGATAAAAATATAATAAAATGGCACGCACTTGGAAATATTATCGTAATTTTAAGTGTATTATCATAAATTGTTTAAGCATTTTAAAGATTAAAATTGTGATTTTTTATTATGCTTTAACTTTAAGATGAGAAAAAATATGGAAAATTACGTAAAAATAAAAACTGGATAAATTGAGAAAAATTAAACGATTCTTTTAACGATTCTTATATACAACATTCGTTCCAATTAAAATAGCAAAATTAACGTTTTTTTTCCACATCTCTTATCCAATAATCTCCTTAAAGTTAACAAATCCGGTTTTTTAGTACTTTATTTTAAAACCACATATATGTTCCAGGATAAGTCAAAAAATGAATAATGACAAATATAAAAACTGTATCTGATAACAGATGTAAGAGATGTACGCTAAGAATATCTATTTCACGTTTTTGTATAATAATTTTGTAACTCTTTTGCTAAAGATTGTACAATATATGATGTTATATATGACTAACTAATTTAATATATGAACGCTCGTAAATGTACATCTACGATCTATGGTTCGATATGTACATAACGACGTAACATCTTTCTACATAAATAAAATGGAAACTATTAGAACAGCCTAACATACGCTCTAGTCCTCTGATAGATATTCTACATTAACTTATTCTTGCTTTTGTCTAAGAGTAAATTTGACCAAATATACGTTGTTTCATTAAGGAATAATTGCTTTTTATCGCATACTAGCGAGATATCAGTGAGGAAAACTGTGAGACAGAAATCTGATAAAATCGGATTATTGAAGTATATGAAGAAATATGGTAAATTTGTAATATAAAGAATATATACCGAACAGAATTGTCACAATAATAAAATGAAAATTATATCTTAGGCATAATTTTAAACAAGGCTGTTTAAAAAAGTTTATGGACTTATTTTATTTCAGACGAATCTAAAACATAATTATTTATGCTCTTCTCTCTCTCTCTCTCTTTCTGTATGCGTATATATATTTTTCTTCAAAATAATCCTTTTATGCAATTACATACTTCCGCCATGAGTAATTGCCCCAAGCTGTTAAAAGCATTATTCAGAACCACTTCACCAATCTCTTCAAATTTTTGCAGCAAAACAAGATAAAGATATATAAAATTTCTTTATGCGAGAATTTTTATAAGTTATAATACAGCCAATTTCAAAAATTTTTAAAAGCTATCCCATACATAATTTCATATAACACATGTTGGTGTAGCAAATATAAACTTGAGAAACATAGAACGTTATAACAACATTTGTAGCATCTCAAATATTCATTATAAATACAATCTTAATTTAATTTTTATATTTAATAATCTATTTATTATTAATGATCATAGTAAACATTAAATATATAAGATCACATATGTTACAAGAGAGAATAATTTTATATTAAATATATTATTTTTGGTAATATTTTTTAAAGAGATGCAATAATATAAAAGTAAAATAATTGTTGTAGTTTTCAACATTACTGTTAAAGAATCATTATCTGACATAACATTGCATAAAAATTAAGTAAAACATAGCACAAAGAATAATTAATAAAATCTAATCATAGAATTCAATATCGAAATACTTATCATAATGTTACTAATGCGCAATACGAGTTTTATTAAAGATCTAGGCCGGTATTCATAGTCCGTTCTTATATTTAAGATCGTCTTATATTTAAGATCCCATTCAACCAATGAAATGGCCGCATAGCATCTTAAAACCGTACTTAAGATGATCTTAAATATAAGAACGGACTATGAATACCGGCCTAGATCTTTAATAAAACTCGTATTGCGCATTAGTAACATTATGATAAGTATTTCGATATTGAATTCTATGATTAGATTTTATTAATTATTCTTTGTGCTATGTTTTACTTAATTTTTATGCAATGTTATGTCAGATAATGATTCTTTAACAGTATATATATATATATATACCGCTCCCATAAAACATTGTAAAACAACAAGTATTCTACACAGCAAATCTGTAGTTTTGCATCTTCTTATTCACCTTCATTTTTGTTCTTATAAACAAAAAATATGACAATATACAAGATGGAGGGGAAAAAAAAACAAAAAAACAAAAAAAGCAAAAAAAAAACAAAACTAAGATCGTCTTATATTTAAGATCCCATTCAACCAATGAAATGGCCGCATAGCATCTTAAAACCGTACTTAAGATGATCTTAAATATAAGAACGGACTATGAATACCGGCCCTGGAGTGGAAGTATGTCGAAGCTTTTATGGAGTGGATCTATATTATTTGCACAATCAAAACCAGGTAAGATAATTTATTTCTAACAAAAACATAATGATCACATTTGAAACGACCTGAACATGCAAAACGTGAAATAGAGAATAGCACCGAAAGCAAAACTCGTCAGAGAGACCTAAAATTTACAGTGACTATTATAGCATCACACATTCTGAATTCAGATTCTGGAGTTCGGTTTTTAAGGCAAAAGATAATCTTATTTCGAATAAATCTGATAACACAATACAAGCCCTTGTTCTGCATTCATATGCATCCACGATGTCGCAATATAAGCTCTTTTTCCGCATTCATATGCATCCATGATTTCGCGAGAAGCGAAGTCTCAGCTTCCTAATGTCTATGTGACATTATTAAACAACATCCGCTTTCCCTAATTTCACCTCTCTCTTTTCCTGCAAGATACACCGGGTCCATCTCCGGGTACGTACATGCTACCTGAAAGGAGGAAGGACTACTTTTTGCTATACTGTTAGAGCACAGTGCAATCAATGCGCTGGTACCTTTTTGAGTACCCCAGGAGCAACGATTATGACATCGAGCATGTTTCCAACGTTGAGCTGCTCTCTTTTGTTGCGTCTAGATGTACGATTACATATCAGGATGGTATCCCGAGAGTACGCGCAATATTCGCCTGCTGTAGAAAAGAAAACAATTGGTGGGTGGCCCTTTACTCAGGGGCCGTAAGCAAATCCTAGGCCAACTGTCTTTTCGCCTTAGCCTCGCTGTAAAATTCCGATGCCGCATCGGTGCTGGACGTCGCCACTGTAACGGGTCGGAAGTGTTGTGTCAGCACATATACCACCGCCTCGTACGTTGCCATTATGATAGCGGTGTTCGGAATCTGCCGGATCAACTGGGTACCGAGGCCGCGATAGAGACCTTTTGTGCCCTCCTCCGTCCATACGGTGCTCAAAGTTTGCCAAAAAGCGCGATATTTGGTACCTTCTTCTCGTAATCGGGTCCTTGCGACCTCTGAAAAAAATAAGAGATTATATCCATCTTTGATTGTACGTATCCTATATCTAATCTTTAAAATTATTATCGAAAATTTAATTTGGGAAATTATCGATAAAGATCTATAATTTGTGAAAAATTAGTTACTTAAAATTATTATTTAATAATTAATCGTGTTAATCACTGACCCAAATTAAAATTTTATCGTTAGATCAGAATAACTTTCATATAAAATATTCCTTCAATATATATTTTTCAGATTAAAATTTAAATAATTTATATACAGTCGTATATAAGTGTAACGGAACGAGATTCTTATATAAGAGTTTTCTGTGACAACAATATGGTTTCATTGTTATCTAAATAAATACAAATAACGCAATAAGAGTGCATTCAAAACGTATAATGATAAAATTGGTTTCCTATTGTGGTAACGATCAAGAAATAGCTCGCAAATATGATGATATAACCTGCTCTGAATAGAAGTGCTTCCTTCTCGTTTAATTCACCAATGTTTTGCAGGAAAACGTGCGTAATTTGTGCATGATAATACTGATTTGCAAAATGATTTCAAAACGCGAATGCAGCATGATAGATGTGTGCATTATTTTATGCAAACAAAATATAGAAATGTCACAAATATTCGTAAATAGTATGCAAAGCATAAATGCATATCGAATGCTTGGCACGCGTTATGTGTGCAGATAGAGCTCGCATTATCTTTAGACCAATTCAGACTATTTTCTCTGCAAGACAATGATAGAGAAAGAAAGATATATACTATTCTTCAATGAAATCCAAACAATGAAGCTATAATTTGCGATTTATCTGCATTATTAGACACAGGCGAAATCAACGCGACTGTAATAAAAAATAAGATATCACTTGTGATAGCAATTCTAAAAGAGATGATAATGGTCTCTAAATAAATTCTAAATAAAAAATCTAGATAAGCACAAAGATCATTTATAATTTCAAATAATCAATGGATAGGATTCTCTTTATTTATAAAAATTATAAAAAATTGTTAAGTATTGATTGAAATTTGCTTGTATTAAACTGTTTAAATAATGATATCAACATCAGATAAGTAAAGTGGTGGTGGTGGGTGGGTGGGTGTAACTAACAATAAGACTAGTAAATACACAAGAAAAGTTAAAAAACAAATTTAATTAATACGATCTATGTGGATCCATGTGGATTTGTATGCCGTAGTTACGAATAATACTTTTACCGTGAGGATAGGCAACGGTCGACGCTATCGTTTTCGAAAAAGATCCCGCTGCCATAAATTCGATGAAGTCGCGGAACGTCTTCCTGTCATCTGCCTGCGAAGCTCGTGATCTGTGCGTGGCTAGCCATGCTTTTACCGCTTCGTATATCACAAAGTGTATCACAGTCTCACTTATGCCTATGTAGGACGCCACGATGCCTTTATAGAATCCCAAGATACCCTAAGAAACATACCCATTCATACAATAGAAATATTTATATAAATCTAAAGCCATCATATTATAAATCTAATTTATTTCGAAATTAAATTAGTATGCGACATTTGTTATCAAATAAATATTTCCTAGATTCTCAAATTCGTGCAATAACAGCAAATTAATAACTTTGAAATCATATAGCTTGTTTTAATTCTATGAGACTGAAACAAATAAAAAAGAAATTAGTTTAAATATTAAATAATTAAACTACTAAGTTGTTAAAATTCAGATTTTTTAAAAATAGCTTGTAGTATAGATACAGCATATAATTAACTCAGTAATTAATTCATATTAATATTTCATAAGAATTATGTATATATTATGTAAATAAAACAATCATACAAAGATAACTGTGCATTACTATATAATTAACGAGAAATTAATTAAAATAAATATCGAAAAATCATTATAAGATTCACGATTTTCGTACGTATCTTTGAGCAATAGAGTAACACCGATACGATCAAAAATGATATATCTTATCAGGAATATATTAAAACTTGAACCTAGAGATCTCTCCAAAAAGAGGAACATGTGACATTTGCGTGCACAATTAAGGATAGCATTGAATCGAGCATTCACATATGTGATAAGAAAGTTAAAAATATTTGTAATGCTACCCATATTTCGCTGATAAGATCGATGTTGATATTGAATATCATGAGTACATAAAATAATATTTCGGTAATGATACAGAAGTCTATTGATAACCAATAAACTAATATATACAGAATAAACTAATTATTATCTTATCAATCCTCAAATTTAGAATAAAAAATTGTAAATATGCAAATTACTTATTGTGCATCACTATGTTTTAAATTAATATATATACTTATATTTATATTAATATATATATATATTTTTTTTTCAAACGTTAATTTTTAATTTTTTTATGGTGCATTTTTTGCACTTTTGCGCGCGCTTGGATTAATACTTCCACTTTAATTTTACACGTAAATTCGATGCAATAATGTACTGAGATGATGAAATAGAGTAAGAAATGTAGAGATCTTCTAGTGACTACGCGAACGTTACTCTTAACATATTTTTTAAGATATTTTTACATACATGTATACTATTCGTAGATCATGGCGCCAGTTTTAAAACTGGCTCATACATATTCTTATACATGGAATATTTAACTAATCATTATATTTACACATCATAAAAAATGACTCTTGGGGTATCTCTTGGGGCTACTTGTGAAAGAGCGATGTTAATTTCTTTCATATACATAAAGACTATTGTGACTTGTATTTGAATCTTTTATACATTGTATAAAAGATTTGTTGTTTTCATTAACCCGATTTTGTAAAAGATCGTCAGGGCATTTCTTGTATTACACGTGTATCATTGAAGAGACGTGTGGAATGTACAAGACTCATGTGAGTTGCGCAATCGAGAATATTATACGTCGTATAACGCACACTTTAATACGCGCTTGATCGAAAGAAACTATATAAAAGAATATATATATATATATATACACACACACACATATATATATCGCGTCTTTACTTAAATAATTAATCATATAATAAAAAAGAATCAATTTAAGATTGCCAGAAATATATGATTATTATCCACATAAACTTTAATTTTTTTCCTTCAATATAGTAAATGTTTGTTGATATCAATATCCCATCAGTATAAGAAAATTCAAGTGCATCGAGTGTAAATGTGTATGGCATAAACAATTGTTATAAATGCGAAACTACTAATATTTAAAGAAAAAATAAATTGTAATTGCATATATATATGTATATATGAATAATCCTCTCTCGCGATTACTAGATTTTATTTTAAAATAATATATTCGTGTTATTTTGTAAATATTCAAGAAGGTTAATGTATTAGAACATGATTCAATGCCTGATAAACAGAGTTAGTAGGTTCTTAAAGTTTAGGATCTATTAAAATTTTTGGAATTTATGATATTAAGTTTCTACCGGTTTGTCCACTATCTAAATAAAAAAAAAAAAAGATCCGCGAAATTTTAGAACGAGGCTGTACAAGAACATGCGATGTCGTCGTGTCGAATGCAACGTATCGGGCTTCAAGCGACGTTATTTACAAGCGTAATCAAATCATTCGATGCAAAAACAACGCGTCAAAGAAACATGCACGAGAGAGCCAGACTGCATTATTGATATACCATACATTATCATTAATCATGATGCAATTCCGGTCGCGGCCGGGGCGACGTACAATTTCTTCGACGATAGAGATATTGTCGCTTTACGTTTTACGTTCGTACGACCGCAAAGCGTGTGGAAGGCCGGGCATTGAATTACGTGAAGAGGATGGCTAAAAATAGCAGTATACTGTCGGAGAGGCACTCTCTTGCTCGCCGGCGAAACGGCGTGGCACGACAGACGGAGAGAGGGGGAGAAAGGAAGGAAAGGGGGAGAAAGGAAGGAAAGGGAAAGACGGAGAAGAAAAAAAGAAGGGTAGAGAAAGAAGGGAGATCGTCGAATAAACACATCTGGGCGCGACTTCCTACATCCAAAAACAATTCAAGGTTGACTGTAGAAATTAAGTAAATTGATATTTAAGATCCATTCTCGTCTTAAATATACGAAGTCATATCTATAATGAACCTCATAAATTATGTCATTTTTTTATACCTAATTTTTTCCTTTGCAGACATATACAGTTTTTATGTTGCACATACATATGTGTCTTATATATATTTATTTGACACATTAAGGGGGATATATTATTAACATATAATTAAAGAGAGACAGTTTTAAATAAAAACAATTATTTTATTTTAATTAATTTCTTTAAAAAAAATCTAATAATTTTTAATTTTTAATCTGTCAAAATAATATATAATAATATATACCCTCCCCCTTAATAGCATAAATTTTAATATTTAATGTGTAAGATTTTGTTTTACAAGTTAACTTTAAATAAAAAAAAATATATATATTTTTTTTTTATTTAGTACTGATCTTGTAAAAAAAACAACATATTATTATATACGATCTGCTTTGAATAAATTGCGAGCCAAATGTAATCGTTTAAGGCAGTCTTTATCGTTTATTTATGCTGATTTCTGGTTAAGTGATGTATCATAATGGTATAGGAATTCGAATTATAATCGCTGATTGTAGAACGCTGAACGGGGAATCCGTGAATGATGATAAAAGTCAGCAGATCGAATAACATCTTGGCGCCGATAAACACGCTTTCCGTTAAAGAAGTACAACACAAATATGTCATTCTATTTTATCGTTATTTTATGCCTTAAATTGAAAGAAAAATCGCAGAGAAGAATAAAAAATGAAAAAATGTGAGACTTTCACTGCATATTCTTTAAATGCGTTTATCAAATTTTATTTAAGAAACAAATTAATTAAATGATTTGAAAAAATAATATAAGCGAGAAGTTAAATATTGACACATAAAATAGAGGTATCTATTTGAAGAAATTATAAAATTCCACTATTGAGTTAATGATACGTAGTATCTTTTTATAATAATCAATTTGATTATATATTGCATATATTAAATATAAATAAAGATTTTTAATATTATTAATTAGAACGATGTTCAATATTAAACGTGGATAAAAATTACAGATTAAATGTTTGTCCACTATTCTAAAAAAAAAAAAAAAAAGATCCGCGAAATTTTAGAACGAGGCTGTACAAGAACATGCGATGTCGTCGTGTCGAATGCAACGTATCGGGCTTCAAGCGACGTTATTTACAAGCGTAATCAAATCATTCGATGCAAAAACAACGCGTCAAAGAAACATGCACGAGAGAGCCAGACTGCATTATTGATATACCATACATTATCATTAATCATGATGCAATTCCGGTCGCGGCCGGGGCGACGTACAATTTCTTCGACGATAGAGATATTGTCGCTTTACGTTTTACGTTCGTACGACCGCAAAGCGTGTGGAAGGCCGGGCATTGAATTACGTGAAGAGGATGGCTAAAAATAGCAGTATACTGTCGGAGAGGCACTCTCTTGCTCGCCGGCGAAACGGCGTGGCGCGACAGACGGAGAGAGGGGGAGAAAGGAAGGAAAGGGGGAGAAAGGAAGGAAAGGGAAAGACGGAGAAGAAAAAAAGAAGGGTAGAGAAAGAAGGGAGATCGTCGAATAAACACATCTGGGCGCGACTTCCTACATCCAAAAACAATTCAAGGTTGACTGTAGAAATTAAGTAAATTGATATTTAAGATCCATTCTCGTCTTAAATATACGAAGTCATATCTATAATGAACCTCATAAATTATGTCATTTTTTTATACCTAATTTTTTCCTTTGCAGACATATACAGTTTTTATGTTGCACATACATATGTGTCTTATATATATTTATTTGACACATTAAGGGGGATATATTATTAACATATAATTAAAGAGAGACAGTTTTAAATAAAAACAATTATTTTATTTTAATTAATTTCTTTAAAAAAAATCTAATAATTTTTAATTTTTAATCTGTCAAAATAATATATAATAATATATACCCTCCCCCTTAATAGCATAAATTTTAATATTTAATGTGTAAGATTTTGTTTTACAAGTTAACTTTAAATAAAAAAAAATATATATATTTTTTTTTTATTTAGTACTGATCTTGTAAAAAAAAAACAACATATTATTATATACGATCTGCTTTGAATAAATTGCGAGCCAAATGTAATCGTTTAAGGCAGTCTTTATCGTTTATTTATGCTGATTTCTGGTTAAGTGATGTATCATAATGGTATAGGAATTCGAATTATAATCGCTGATTGTAGAACGCTGAACGGGGAATCCGTGAATGATGATAAAAGTCAGCAGATCGAATAACATCTTGGCGCCGATAAACACGCTTTCCGTTAAAGAAGTACAACACAAATATGTCATTCTATTTTATCGTTATTTTATGCCTTAAATTGAAAGAAAAATCGCAGAGAAGAATAAAAAATGAAAAAATGTGAGACTTTCACTGCATATTCTTTAAATGCGTTTATCAAATTTTATTTAAGAAACAAATTAATTAAATGATTTGAAAAAATAATATAAGCGAGAAGTTATAAAACTTGAACCTAGAGATCTCTCCAAAAAGAGGAACATGTGACATTTGCGTGCACAATTAAGGATAGCATTGAATCGAGCATTCACATATGTGATAAGAAAGTTAAAAATATTTGTAATGCTACCCATATTTCGCTGATAAGATCGATGTTGATATTGAATATCATGAGTACATAAAATAATATTTCGGTAATGATACAGAAGTCTATTGATAACCAATAAACTAATATATACAGAATAAACTAATTATTATCTTATCAATCCTCAAATTTAGAATAAAAAATTGTAAATATGCAAATTACTTATTGTGCATCACTATGTTTTAAATTAATATATATACTTATATTTATATTAATATATATATATATTTTTTTTTCAAACGTTAATTTTTAATTTTTTTATGGTGCATTTTTTGCACTTTTGCGCGCGCTTGGATTAATACTTCCACTTTAATTTTACACGTAAATTCGATGCAATAATGTACTGAGATGATGAAATAGAGTAAGAAATGTAGAGATCTTCTAGTGACTACGCGAACGTTACTCTTAACATATTTTTTAAGATATTTTTACATACATGTATACTATTCGTAGATCATGGCGCCAGTTTTAAAACTGGCTCAATTCCGAGATACTGAGCGCAACTTTAATACGTGTATCGTGC
>NW_021848836.1:42719-48258 GCF_003651465.1 Formica exsecta | reverse complement strand
TAATACGTGTATCGTGCAGTCCCTCTTTCCAAGTAAACAATCTCGATTTAACAACACACGTCCACAGAGCGATGCTTATGGCAAGCAAATAATTTATTCATATGTTGGAATATTTTGTGTCGATACAAAATTTCATTTTTTATTTCATCATTTTTTTACGAGGAATAATGAATATATTTACTTTATCATATGTGTTAAAGAAATTATTTTCATGTAGCTTAATTTCCCTCTCTCTAGAGAGATTAATTAAATATAATTTTTATTTTATATAACAATCTTCTTAGAGATATTTATTTTCTATTAATTAAATATTTAATGCTTGTATTTTTTGTATTAAATAAAATGAGATAAAAAATGTCAAAACTTATATAAAACAACAAATTGGATAATCTAGGAAATCTCTAAGAAGATTACAATATTATCATTGAGTATTAATGTTTATTCGAAAGGATATCGCTTTGAATTACCGAATTTCTTGGATCCTAAGAAACTTTTAATATCTACATCTGGTATATTGAAGAATGCTTACATCAGTTCTATATCCGACAAAACTACTTCGCTCCAACAAATATAAACGTTATATATTTATGTATCTACATCGTCGCGACCGAGAAAATAACTTGGCCGTAACTAGCATTCGTTAAATATCTACCTAACGACGAAAAATCGCAGAGAAGAATAAAAAATGAAAAAATGTGAGACTTTCACTGCATATTCTTTAAATGCGTTTATCAAATTTTATTTAAGAAACAAATTAATTAAATGATTTGAAAAAATAATATAAGCGAGAAGTTAAATATTGACACATAAAATAGAGGTATCTATTTGAAATTATAAAATTCCACTATTGAGTTAATGATACGTAGTATCTTTTTATAATAATCAATTTGATTATATATTGCATATATTAAATATAAATAAAGATTTTTAATATTATTAATTAGAACGATGTTCAATATTAAACGTGGATAAAAATTACAGATTAAATTGTAATATATCTGTATCTTTTTAATCAATAATAATATAACACGTGGCGCGCGCGTAACAAATATCTTCTAAGAATAAATATTTCTATCAAAAATTTTTTTCATAACTATACAATGTTCCTCAAAAGTTATACATTTTAATAAACCGTATTAATGCCTCTTTTTTTTTATAACCTTCTATCACTATCTGTAAAAGACGCAGTCTATCTGTTTTTTATCTTGATCTATTTTCAGGCTAATTTGAGGCTATTAAAGAAAAATGATTGTAGGGGAGCCGTTACGAGCTACCAAAGACAAGCAATGGTAGGAATTATGAGTCCTCAATCCATTAATATTAATCAGAAGGCATATATTCGCATTGCTTTATGTAATGCTTTATGTACAAGGCATATACTCGCATGGATTTATATGTATTTATCTTTGTAAATATCACGTATGTACGCAATATATAGCATTATATTCGCAGCCAAGACAAACCATATATAGCTTCGCACAGATGCGAGATGTGAATGATACAAATGACATTCAACCGTCAATGAAGTAATTGTGCTAGAGATTAGAATCTAGGTAAACAATTGTTATCATAGTTGATCATCGACCAACGTTCTAAAAAATGCAAGCAGAAATTAAAAAATTGAGAACATTAGAGCTGTTATTGCAATGTTGCCCCATCGCCATTTATAAATTATAAAAATAAAGTGGAATTTTTTTTTAATTTGTGAAGTTAATATGAGCAGCTCATACAATGATAAAGGATATGGAAAGATATCAATTGCTATTAACAAGTCAATTTTGGTCCAAGATGGATTTTGTCTTTTGAAATTATCGAAATATTGATGGACTGTATTACAAAAATGTAAAAATAGAATTCTCGTAATTCACCGATCAAAAAGGAAATGATAACTTTTATCATTTAATTTAACAAACTTTTGATTTGAAGCATATTTGGCACAAAATTTGATAACTTATAAAAACTGTCATATTACTTTCATTCTATAACAAAAATCAAATAGCTATTTTCAATTATTTTGAATTAGATATATATATATATCTCAAATGTGTTTTCGAAATTGTTATTAAATGACAAACTTTGATTTGCTTATTTTATATAATAATCTATAATTTCCTCTTAGAAAATTTCCTTTATATAAAAACCAATTGTTTGATATCGAGAACCGAGGAATTGCGATAGAAAATAGCGTGAAATCAATTTTTATTAATTAAGTAAGATCAAGTCTCAACGAGTGGAAAAATCTGCGATTAAAAAAAAAAAGTTTTTGAGTAGTCTGTACTCGCGTAAAAGCAGTGTAAATGATAAACAATCGTATCGCGAGAAGAGCCACACGCACCGACCGCATGGCTCCCCTGCGAACAGATCTGCTAATAAAGCGGATCGTCATTCCTGTGGTCAAAGTGCAATATCTCGTATGAATAACTCCTTATACAGTTCGCCTCATTGACCATAATGTACCGAGTGTCTTTAAACAAACGCATTTATACGCATGCAATAAAAGAAAGCGCGTTTCGCAAAAATGCAATGATATTAATGAGTGTTATAATCGTAAAACGAGGAACAAAAGTGTAAAACAAAGCGCGCATTGTAAAGTGTATTGCCGCATTATGCAACACTTACTACCCTTCGTCGTTTCCGTAGAACGCGGCTATTTCGAGCGAGAATCTTGAAGTAAAACGAGGTAAATGAGATACGATATGGTATGTAAAAGAGGCACGTAGGATTGTCGTTAAGTTGATTCGTCACGTGACCAAGTCTTGCTTTTTTTTTTTCTATTCAAACTATGTTCTCTGCATAATTCGCCGTTACGCAAGCGGAATCCTAATAATAATCCTTGTATTTAGACATTAGATTAGACATACACTGAAAAAAAAAAATTGTTAATTTGACTAAATCTCAATTAATTATTACCATTTTTTTAATTGAAATATTTATATATTTAAGTCAAATAAGACATATTAAATCTAACATGACGTATATTTGACTTAAATATATAAATATTTCAATTAAAAAAATGGTAATTAGTTGAACGGTTTTAGTCGTTAACAATTTTTTTTTTTTTCGGTGTACATATTTAATCAGATAATGGTTAAGTGGATTTTTTAGTCTTAAAAACGAACGCTCTATTATTTCTCCGCTTCCGAAAATGTCGTAAAAGCTTGTGTACAGATAACAAAAATATATATAGAACATTTTTGCTTTACTTATCTGTATCTGATAATACTTCAAATAACATTAATAATTCCTCTTTCTCTAAAATTATCTCTACAGTTGTTAATCTAATGTTATTTGTATATTAAATGAAAGATATAAAAGATTTTTTCATTATTTTCTTCATTATCAATTTAAAATTAAGATTTAAAATTTCTTCGTTATTAATGTTTCGATTCTTAGAATATTTAGTTTTCGAGCTATCAAACTCTTTATTCTATCCGTAATTTATATCATCATCTTCAAATGCTATATATATGTTATGTAAGTTTAGTAATTTTATATTCAACTATATAGCATAAGACTGATGGAGTTTAAAAAATTCAGTGTCTTATTTTTAGCAAGTTTTTTTTAAATATTCTTATCAACAGAAGTTGATGATTCATCATTTTGTTAATGACTTGTAGAATAAAAAAAAAATTTATAATTGTTAATACTTTATTGTGTTATAAACAAAAAGAATTGATGATTGTCGAATACTAACTACAAAAAAAATGACGAACGAACAAAGATTGGTAAATCGAGAATAAAGAGTAATTATATCCGCGGATATCTATGTCCTCGAGGGTTATCGACATCATGGGAGTTCGAGCTGTGCGTCAGAGAATCGCAATGAAAAACGTCCGTGCTTCGATAAATTCATTAAAGATAAACGCATGAACGACGCGCAAAATACTTGTCCCCCCATTGGACGTTAGTTAATCATGCATCTGTCGCTGCTTCGGTGATTGGATTTTGCTCAAGGGAAACATAACACGATAGCATAACACGCGATACTACCGTACGGATATATTTGCTGCTCTTTCTATCTTTTTTCTCTATTTTATCATCAAAGTCAGCACATTACGCTTCATACAAGAGAGTATAAATTAGAAAAGTTATTATTTCCTGTAATAAGATAGCTATAGATAGAGCGCGCTTATAATATATGATGAGAGAGAAATTAAGTAAAAAAAAAAATCTAATTTAGTCCTTACTTTATCGCAAAATATTCTAGATTCAGCAAAAAATATTTCAGGAATATATTCATTGTGTGTGATAAATTTCAGAGATTGAATTTTCTTTAAAAAAATTTTCCGAATAGCCTCATTTTTTATTTGTGAATCAAGCTTTCGGGATATGAATAGCAAAATTTTAATTTTGAGTTTTTAATTTTGAAATAAGTTTAACAGAGATTTTAATCAGGAAACTTTACCATGGAATTTCTTTTAATCGAGATAATAATAATGTCGATAAGCAAATTAAAACTTTCTAAAAGTTAAATTATTCATGCACGATACATTTGCCATTCAAAATAAAAAACTAAATTTCTCGGAAAATCTACGCATGTGATAGAAAGAAAATATGAAATGTATTACAATTTAATGGAAAAAGCTATTCATAAGGCAGCTATTTGTTTCTAAAATCATAAATTGTTATAATTATCCATCTTATCTTGCGGTTATTGGGTCGTGATTGTTTGAAAAAATAGTTTATCTCCCGCTGAACGATACAAAAATAGTAGTTGATCAATGGAAAATAGCTACAAAGGATATAGAGTAGTGATACTTATAATATGCGCCGTGGTATAATTTTAAGCTGTTATGCGTAAGTAACGTGTGACGTTTCGCAAGCAAAACCGCGAACTAGTTTAAAGTAAATGGCACGTATAATATTAATATGTAATATCGTCTTAATGATCTCGATGTAATAACAAGTCGTGCTAAACAAACGGTTGGCGCATATCAGTCAATGGATTAATACATTATTGTCATGCTCAATAATATTTCTCTTTATGATTATATTATATTGTGAGAGATATTATTACTAATTGTGAATTGATACACGATACAATTTATTTATTTTGTAGGATTATTTAAAAAAGTATGTAAAATATGTAGAGAAAAATAAATTAAACTACATTTCATTATCACAGTTTCCATTATGACACAAAATATATGAATAATTAAAATTGTCAAGAGAGAGAAAGAGGCATAGAATAGAAATGATTAAAATCAGTTTCCGCTTATATATTAAATCTATATTTGCATCGGCAAAAAATGTGGGTCAACGTATAAAGACCGTAGAATTTTCAAATAAATAATAAATCGAAGAATTTCAATTGGTTTAAATAATATTTTAGTAAAAATGTATAACTATAGTTAGTAAGTTATTGTAAGAGTTTACAAGAGTGCTTAACAAAGAAAACGTCAAGTAAAATAATTTTGCATCAATTCATTATTAGCTTTAAAATTTTCCAACATTTTAAAGCATAAAACATGAAAAATAAGACAGAATGGATCATAATTATTTAATCTATATGCATATATTTATTTCTAATTTTTTATTT
>NW_021848836.1:33436-42245 GCF_003651465.1 Formica exsecta | reverse complement strand
TATATATATTTGTTAAATTATACCGACACAAATGTCAAATATAGTACCTTTAAAAAAAATAGTCGATTTCTCAAAAAGATAATTTGAAATTTTATAATGAATAAAATAAAACTGATGGCATAGCATGTATACGAACGAGGAATAACAAGAGAAATTTAAATGTTTTCCTTTTTATCCTCAAATATTATCTTAGTATAAAAAAATATTAAAATCTGATTATATTGACATAAAGCACGTAAAAAAAAGAAACGTGAAAAAAATTATAATCAGAAAATAGTACATTTGCCAAGTTAGTTTTTGCTTATCCCCATTTGATTCAAATTCAAATTTATTTAACGATAGAAAATACGAGTCGAGCCAATGTACTGAAAGATGCAATAGCAAACAAACGAGAATCCTAATGATGTTAATGTATTCAAATATACTAAGCATTAGAGTAAAGTATTATCTTATCAGGGTAGCGGGAAAGAGATAAGAACGGTCTTATACTATCCAGAATCAAATCGATTATTAAAGCCCATTGTTCGTATACATATAGTAGATATATAATTCAATCTTAGATAAATACGAGGATTTTCATATATAATAGATGGATTATTCAGCTTAATACTATTATAACAGCGTAATCTTACCAGCGCAGGACGCGGAGAAAACATGAACGATCGGTGTGTCGGGAGGTAGGATTGCGTTGAATGCAACTTTGCTCTTGGAGTACGCACAGAAATAGATAGCTCTGGACGGTGCCACACCGATGAGATTAGGACCGAGACCTTTGAATAATCCTCGTGCTCCCTCATTCTTGATAATATACCTTAAGCACTGATAGATGCCTGGCGCGTATCGGGAAGAATTCGGAGGCGAGGTCGAAACACCGAAATGCGAGAGGGCCACGAAGTGGCTGGAATATCTGAACATGAAAGAAAGAGAGAGAGAGAGAGAGAAAGAGAGAGAGAGAGAGAAAGCCAAATTTCAGAATACATACATTTTTCTCTCAAACTGCATTTTCGTTCTCCATAATGTTCAATTTTTATATACGCGTGATCAAAACTTCTTGGTTTGATCGATATAATTATGCGATATCGAGATATTTTTCAATAAAAGATCTAATAACAATTTTATAAAAATGCGCGCGTGTGTCATAATTATATGATATAATATATGTATAACATTTATAATTACTTATTTTTTTTTTTACCTGGGGTATCCAGTGCATAGCCTCCTGCGTTGTTCAGGCGTCGGCGAACCCTTGCATGTGGGATGACCGGATGTAAATTCTTTACTTACTGGCGGCGGATGAAAACCGGAAGACGACGACTGCAATCGGGTTTTTACTACTTCGAGCGGACAAGTTACTATCGCTCCTGCCGTACCAGCCACTCTACGCGAAATGTGAAAGGAAGATTTATGTGAGACTTGTGACTATCTTGTTGTTATCAATGTTATTATCTATTTGTGATTACAGTAATCGATTTTTCATATATACAAAAATATGTTTCTGTTATTGTATTATGATATTCCCCCCTTTTTTATATCAGTTATTTCATTTTTTAATGTTATATATTTATGTACGTAAATAATAAATAGTCTTTTCTTTATAAATGTATGTGTACGTATAAAATTATGCATCTTAATAATTTTATTTGCTAGCTTTGTCAAAATTTATAAAATAAATAATATTTTAATATAGAAAAGTCATTATTGTTTTCCAGGAAAAATGAAAAAAAAAGTTACAAATTACGACTGTTGAGCAATCAAATTTCATGATCAATCGTGAAAATTATAACACAAAATGCTACTAGTTATATAATTTATATTTAAAATATATTATAACCCCTAATAAAGATAGAGAAAATAAAATATGTTCGTTACAATTTATTACAAATAAATTATAAGTGTGTGTGTTTCCATCTTTTATTATCTTATTTTACTAGAAATTATAACGAGAGGTAAAAATTATATAATATTGTTGATACAACGATAAAAACAACGAGAAATATCGCACAACGATTCTAACGAGAGAAAATGAATATCAATATTTATTCGATGTGAATTCTTGCGCAGAAAATTTCATTGACATAACCTCATGAATCATTCCAATTAGATTAACAATAATTATTTCGTGTCGTAGTGCAAATACACGATATACATTAGCAGTGTTAGTGAACCAATATTTATTGTTCGTTGCAACGTGTGAACACAGTGTCATGCTTATATTTATCGAAATTCGTATTTAGTGAAATTTAATGTTTTTGTAATATTTTCCGATATATTAAATTCACAAAATAAAAATGGACAAACTGATAATATTGAAAAAATTGTAAGGAATTAAACATTAAAAAATTTTATTAAGCTTTAATAATATAAAGGTAATAAAACTTTATTCGACATTTATTTTCGTGACTTTAATAAAATTTTAGTTTCAGACAAAATATTCAACATCAAAAATTTAAAAGTTACAAGGAATGATGTTACATGTAATTTTTCATTAAAGGTATCTAGGTAAATGTTAATTTTTCAAAGCACACGGTGAGGCTAATGTAAGAGAAAATACGATAATTTCACTTTGTATTCTTGCCAATTTAAAGTCTCCTAAAATGATTATATGTACAAACTGTGTACGAGCTTAATTTAATGGAAAAAAACATGTTTGATCTTTGAAGGTGTCTAACTAGTCTAATTCATCTGCTCCTAAGTTGCTACTGCGTGGTACATGCCGTGCCTTTTATCAATGATACCAGAGGAACGTGACCGTAAATTAGCGTCCAATTCTCACGTTACACATCGTAAATTTGTATATCTTTCCACGCTGAAAAGCAGGTGCGCATATTTACATATTTGCGTTTAATTTTTACCCAGTGCACAATAAATGCCTCTATTAACCTGGCACTCCCATTACGAAAAATCGGGTTTAAATATAGTGCATAATTAAGTGCTACTTTGTTGTTAATTTATTGCTCTGAGCAAATTTATTGCTTCTATCCATTAACAAAAAGATAATATTAAAAATGGGGAGCTGACTTGCCATTAAGCTAGAACCCCTATTTCCGAAAAACACTTATTGCGAGTCGTAAATCAAAAAACAAATACAGTCGAATTTATTGCTAATTAATTACTGAAAGATACTGCGAAAAGATTTTGAAAATATTATATTCTTAAAGATGCACCAACATGACATACTATGAACATATAAAAGTAAAATCATAAAAAATAAGTAACTAACAATATCAGTTCGTGATAAAAAAAAATTGTTTTCTGCAGTAAATGCTCTCAAAATAAACCATTCCTGAATTTATTGCATGTAGTTTAACTAGAAAAATCGACTAGAATGAGTGGCGGTGCTAGTTTGTCTACAAGAGTGAAGTACCTGAACGCAATTAGTTGCTGTTATTATTACGATCTTAAAATGTTTCCCTAATTAATTGTTTTCAAAATATATAATATCGAATTTATTACTCAAAGTTTGATTTAGAAAAATCGATCCGAATTTGTGGCGGTGCTAGCTTACCTACAAGAGTAAAGTACAAGAACGCAATTAGTTGCTGTTATTACTTCGGTAATAAAGTTTTATTATATTTGAATCTGATTTTTCGTGGTGAGGATGCCAGGTTAATAGAGGTAAACGCCGCTCGACGTAAAACGTTGATCGAAAATTTGCATGCGCACAAATTGAAATAAATGAGAATAATAATGCAAGAAGCTTAATGATTAAAATTATTCTTGTGATATCGTTTTGCATTTTCAGTCTATAATTCGGACATAAAATAATGAGTTTATATTCCGCATAAATAAATTTATTTAACAGTCGTTAATTAATATTTTGTTTCAATTAAAATTTCACAATAATTTATTCTTTTTATAAAACTGCAAAATTGTAATATTAAACGATAAATAAAGACAAATAAAAATTTATTCGGTTAATTTAATTAGTAAACAGATTTTCCTGAATTCTTTGTCCTCCACTGTAATTATTAACTGATCGATTTATACCAAATGTTATAAATTTTGAAATAGTTTGTAGTAGTTGATTATTGATACTATAATATCTATTCTAAATTGGCATTACAAATTTCGCAGATTTATAAAGCCTTGAAACGAAATTTCCAACATGTAATGGAATAATCAAATTGATTAGTCCTTTTCGTCGTCAATCAAACAGAAAATGTTAGTCTCTTTATACAATTTACTTGTTTGACCTTTCAAATGATCTACTTTTGGATGGAAAGAAAGGAAATGCCAGATTTGATATTGCGGGATCGATATCTCGTAATAATACGCGATATATATAGGGTGCTCTAATAATATGTACAGTGCAATCTTTTAATAAAATAGGAGATATCAGATATTATATTATAAAAAATTATAATATATAGATGTTTATCATAAATTATTATAAAAAATCAAAAATTAAGTTTTAATTACATTTCAAACAGATTATCAACATATAGGACAAAATTTCTACTTTATTAATCTTATGGCTGATTCTAACTAAAATTCCAATTTAAAGTGAAATGTTAAATTAAAAATTAATGATAATCATCATTTTTCTTCATTGTAACAAACTCGATTTTTCTTCATTGTAACAAACTTGATTTTAAAATCTGGGGGGAGGGGGGAGGAGGAGATGACCTGGAAAAACGTGCACTAATCCGATAAAATTGCATTAATAAATACAATCTTTCGCACCACAACAAGAATAGGTTTTTAAACGTCAAAAGAGACGTTTGTAAGAGAGTTTCATTACTTAATAATCATTTTTTTAGATACTGAAAAAAATCTGTATATTATATATAATCATTTTATATAATCACATATATATCTTATTCTATATATGATCCTTTTTTGCTGCGGTGCAAAATTACACATCATGATGCAATCTTACCTAACTTTATCATATGTATATGTTTCAAGAGATTTCTTCGGATTATTCGAAATAAAATTTTCTAATCAAAAATTCAGTTCATCAATTTTTTCAAATATTCCATATAGCATGAGAACTTATCGTATAGAAATGTAATGTGTCCATGTATGTGTATACGTATATGTGTGTACATATATGCGCGCGCAACCAGGTAGCTAATGTAAATATATGGCCGACACACGTTTTGCTTAACTGCGTCATTGAATTCCCTTACGAATGAGTTGACACGTGATACTGTAAACGAGAATCTTGTGTTTCGCCATTGGTAAGGCCGGTTGTAGCAAGGCGTTTAATATGTCACTATTTACGAAATATGTGTATGAGCGTAAATATAAACAAATCTTTTCGTACAAAATACATATTGAAAAGCAAAGAAGTTAGTAACGGTAACAATGCTAATTCAATTTCTTTTCAAAAATACATAGTAAACTCGTGCTTTTTTCGTAATAACTAATTTAAACATGGATTTTCAAATATTTATCCTACGCTTAAAACTCTTTAATCTCACATAATCCTTTATTTTGAATCAGTTATAATAAAAAAAATTATCAATTTCGAGATATTTTTGTTAAAAAAGATGAAAGATTGATCGAGAAATTTATTGATAAGAAAAAGATCGGATAGGTATCCTTATCATGTACGTAGACACACATCGAGTACGCTCTCGATTAAAGAGGATCTCTCCGAGAATTGGTCTTAATCGCTCTCGGATCGAGTAGAATCACGCGATTCGGAAAGGTTGCTATAATAAGGCAGCCGATCGGGATCGCGTAAATCGAGCGCGTCGTAAAGGAGAGATCAAACCAGCCCTAAAGCGAGTCAAGGCCGCGACGCAGAGAAGCCGGGCCGCGTGCGCGCGCGCGCTGGTCGAAAATAATACTCACCCTCCGGCGACGAGATGTATCGCCGTGTCGCGATCCAACATTCTACGCGATCGCGAGACGTTGTCAATCTAAGGTAGCATGCACTTTCGCGAATCGGCCGTACGGAGGATAGACAGGACAAGAGACGGAGACGAGACGGAGACGGAGACGAGACGGAGACGGAGACGAGACGGAGACGGAGACGAGACGAGACGTACGTGACCAGACGAAACGAGGCGAGGCGAGACGAGACGAGACGCAACGCGCAATAGCCTCTTGAGTAACGTCACTGTTTTTAGACACAGTTTTCGCGATCGTGACAAGAATTGCAACTGAACAAACTGCACTCTTTTGCGATCGCGATATCGACGAGACACATGAATTGAACGAGCACCGTATTGCCGCACCGTACACAACCGTACACTGTTTCAATACCGCGAAACAACAGACTACTATGATCGGAACGACAACGTATCACGCACTGCTGCCGGATGCCGGATTCCCCCAGATTTCTCCCTTCCACCCTACTTATCCCCACTCGCTTACTTCGCGCCGCGCGAGCTCTCGGGTATTTGACGAATGTAAACATGTGGCGCCGAGAGTGTACGTCGTCTCAAGGACGAACCATTGACTTCGGTAGGCTTCGAGATAATCGAAGAACGATGACATTACCAACCGCAAAAAAATAACAAACAAACATTTTACTATATCAAATATATATAACGTTTTCGAGTGAAGCAAGTTTGATCGCTCTCACCCAATTTGCTATATTATATATGTCTGACTGAAAATGGGTTTTGAATATGATTAATATAAATTACCATGCATTAATAAATTACCACGCAATAATTAATAATTGTTACGCGATATAGCCTTTGAACATAATATTTTAAGATTTTTATCAATTTTTTATTTTAATATTTACATTACAATGTTTGATATTTATAACTCTCGTGAAAATGTCTTTTGTTTTAATAAATAATAATCTACAAATAATAATATTAGTATAATACTGTTAATATATAAAAAAGAAAAAAGAAACTATTTTATTATTTTAATTAACAGAAGAAATTTTCATATTTATCATCAAGTTTTATACGACATATTCATGTTATTCAGGACTGCTCCTGGATAATTCTTCTATTTAAGTACCTTTTATATGCGTATGTAGAACAATTAATCTAATAACTTATTTGAAGAAGTATAAATAAAATATGTAATGAATTATAACGTGTATGAATGTATTAGTAAATATAATGACACGTCACACGTTATAACAGAATCTTTCTTAAAATAGACAACAAATACTTAGTGTATTTTTTTCTTTAAATCACTATTTTTTAATTATAAATAAAGCTTATTTTAGTTCTCATTTTTGGATATAATTGGGTATAACTTTTAAATACAAGTTATACTAAGAATATATTAAAAGTAAGATAATATGTATAACTTAAGTAAAATAATATATAATGAGTTCGAGATTATATAAATATGTGTAAAAAAGAATTTATATCTTATTTGAAACTATAATTTGAACCTGTATCTGATGTAAAAATAAAAGGATTGCCCCGTCTTGGATTGCTGGGTCTGGGTACGCGAAAACCATCGGCATCGGTTTGATGTTTTTTCAAATCGATTGACCGTACAGACATAGGTGTCACATTAGAAAATTTCAAAAAGTCCAATGATCCTGAGGCACGTCTGTAAATAATGAAATAAATGCATTAAGAAAAATGTTAATAAAAGATCGCATTATTCAGATATCTTTTAATACTTCTGGATTGTTTGTAACAGTAGTATATAATAATAAAAATTATTGAAATTAAAAAAAATAAATGGCGTAATATGTGTCCTTGTATTTTACCTTGCACTTGATGAATGCGTAGAAGGATAGAAATCTGTCGTCGTCTTCATTGGGCGGGGTACATTTTGCATTTTGTACATATTTTGGATTTGCAATATCTTCTTTTGGACGTTTTCTTTCTCTTTCTTGATATTCATGTACTTCTCTCTTAATATTTTAAAATTACGTTGGTCAATAAAAAACTGATTTTTCAGTTTCTCATACTTTTCGTCCTTATAAAAAGCATCATCGTATAATTATTCAAATTGTTGTTAAAAAGATGCAAATAAATATAAGTGTAATATAAATATAATAAATATAATATAAATATGTGTGTGTGTATGATATAAGAAATTGCACGAGAAACATAAAAGGAATAAAATAAATGATTTCATATAACATACAAGTTCGCGAAAGCGTTGCATTGTTATCTTTATCTGATTGCTTCGCAACATATCCGCTTTTAACAGCATTTCCCAAATTTCGATGACGGGCGCAAAAAACGAGATCGTTTTAGGCATCACTGGTTCTTTTAACGATAAATATGCGGGGCTGATATATTCGCATTGTGAACACTGTCTTTCAACTGTAACAGAAAATTAATCAATTATTTTAATCAAAAATTAATAAAAGTATGTGTGTATGTGTGATATCATTCTTCGCATGATTTTACTATAATTACCTTGTTGTAGACAATCCTGACAAAAAATATGGCCGCACTGTGTAATATTGTACGGCTGATGTCCTCTGTGTATCGGGACGAAGCATTTATTGCAAATTAATGAATCCATGTGTGAAATGTGGCTAAAAGAAACTCGTACGGCATATGGGTATAACTTAACTAATTTTCTCGATCAAATACTTCTCCACTTCCTCTCTATGTTTTTCCTTCTTTATGTTTGTATCAAAAAAATATGTGATACGTTTCGAAATTATTTAATGGCGCCAAGAAATGAATTGAAGTCATTTAACATTCGCGCCTTCTTCAGTGCAATCAGCTATTACGCACACACCTGTATGTATATATATATATGTATATGTAAAAGAGAGAAATTTCAATTTACAAGTGAAAACAGCTGTTTCAGAATAGAGGGGGATGCAGAATAGAGGACAACTAGCTTCAACAGGGACTTTCGGCGTGACGCGAGTGTGCCCTCCTGCTGAAGAAGTGACAGAATAATCGCC
>NW_021848836.1:1657-33407 GCF_003651465.1 Formica exsecta | reverse complement strand
CTGCTGAAGAAGTGACAGAATAATCGCCCACAATAATGGCGACCATGGTGGAGGATCAGAATTCGATTGATATGAATGAGGATAAGGATTCGTCGTAAGTTTCGATGCGGATAAATCGCCGTGTAGCGAGCCACGTTCCCGAATCGTTCGCGAACGGCGGACACGGCGATCCGTCATCCGTCATGTCGTCGCGACACTCGGTGCAGTTTAACCTAAAATTGCACCGTTCGCTCGCGCATCCCAGGGCGGTATTTTTTAACTGTACCGTGCTGTTTCTGTTTTGTAGATTCGACCAGGTCACGCACAATTGGGTGGACATCACTCAAGAGTTCTTCGAGGCGATCACAGGTATTTGATCGACAGACCGATTATGTTACTTTGTTCCGATAATCTTTCGTTTTCCACTCGTCTCGCACTCTCCTTCTTCCTGGGAATTCTGTAACTACCTAGTGCTATGAATACTGAAGCCGCTCGTTTCCTTCTAGATTCTTTCCATCTAGATTCCTTTTTACGCTTTCTGTATTTAAAATAAGATATAGGCGTATTTAATCTTTAAAAGGAAAAAAATGAGAACAAAATAACCGCAAGTAAATATTATCTGATTCTGATCTTTTTCTGAATTATTTATGTATTTTTATAATTTTTCAAAAAAAGTGTCACATCAGGCTTATGCTTAATGATCCATGAAATCAATAATGTTTAAATCTTGATTCTATCTTAATATTGTAATATTTGCGCATACTTTATATATTTTTTTTGCTTTAATAAATTGTCAAACATTGTTGTTAAATAGTGTTTAGATCTGATCACAATTTTTAATAAATATTACTGAATTGCAATTCTTACTTTGTATTAGAGTTTATTTTCTGTTTAATTATTTCTTGATTTTATCTTATTAAAATTATGATATTGACTGATTGAGTAAATATGATATTAATATAAGCAAAAAGATAAAAATATATTCTTAGTAAATACCAAAAGTAATATTGTCATAAATTATAACACATAATAATACATGTCAGAATAGAATTATATTACTTTATAAGAGAATTTCAAGATTAAGCCATTGCAGACTCTTTTTCTAATCTTTATAAGAATCATAGTAGAAAATACCTCTAATTGTAAGATATTAGTAATAGTATATAATTTTATTATTTTCTGAAATGTGCAAGTATATTTGTTTGCATTCTGTATCTAGAGTTGGAACTGGGAGAATTATTACATGATGAACTGTTTGGATTATTCGAAGCCATGTCTGCTATTGAGATGATGGATCCGAAGATGGATGCTGGCATGTTGTGCAATCGGGGGAACAATAAACCTTGCACTTTCACCCAGGCAGTCGACTCAGGCACAATCAAATTAGACAATTTTACACCTGCCGAAATTATAGGAATAATAGATTCCACGTACGCGTGTATAGTATCTTGGCTGGAGGGTCACAGTCTTGCGCAAACTGTTTTCACAAACTTGTACTTGCATCAACCCGCGCAAATACTAGATAAGCCTCTGAAGACCTTCTGTTATGCAGTGTACAAAATAATAGAGATAATTAAGGATTGCATTAATAAAGCTTTGGTATTTGAAGAGGAGGATTTCCAAAGCGTTACTTATGGCTACAGATTACAGCAAGACATTACAGAACAGAAAACTATATCAATGTTGCGAGAAGTGGAGGAAGAACTGCATCGGAAAAGCAGAATAAAACCTGTTGATGTTGAATCTGAGACTGAAGTAAGTTTCTTTATCATTTTTGGTTTTTGTTTTTATTTATTTGGACCACATGTTATTGGATTTTAAGTTTGTATCTTCTTTAAATTTAATAACAATTTTATATCTGCATCTCTTTTTATATATAATCTATTATATTTATCTTTTACTTGCAGTATAATGATGGAATAGCACTTTATGCAAGGATCCGATTCACCAAAATGTTTTATCAAGTGTTAACATTGATGGGCCGAAAACAGCAACTGCAACAGAATTTAAGTGATTGTCAGAGATTATTGTCGAATTGTTCTGATATGCTTCATATTATGATTTTAACAGTGGGTCGTGGCGAAAAAGCTGATGAAGTTTGTAAGTATATAATAGAAAATATATTATGTATTTCTTCTCTATTATAAATTGTTTTCATTTTGGGACCAATTACTTCTAAAAAAAACATATTACTATATCGTTTTATTTTTTTTTAAATATTGTTATTTATATGAAAAGATACGATTCTCGTTTTCTTTAATTATAGCTAATCATCCGAATATTATGGGATTCGATCCTATGGTGAATCAAAGATTGTTGCCACCAACGTTCCCTCGGTATACCAAAATTAAACCGAGAATAGATGCTTTGGAATATTTACTGGAATTAATAAGTAGGTTCAAAATGGTTACAAAAATTACAAATCACACCGGATTTCACGCCGCCCTGGTAATTTATAAAGGATTAGCGTTCTTTATTGATGCAAGGCTCATATGCGAAGTAAATTAATTTCCTTTTAGGACTTTTTCTTAGAATTTTCGCGTCAGAGTCCGTGCATATTGTCTAGGTCTATGCTGCAAATCGTTTATTTGCCTACTACTAACCGTGTGTTTGGTGTGCACAATTTCGTCGACGTGTTAAAAGATGCGGCGCGAAATTTTATTGCGCCACCAGTGTTGATGCCAAAGAGCACATTGCTTCAAAATCACCAGGCTAAGGAGTATGTCGATAGCTTTCTATCGCATTGTGTCAGCTTATTTGGAAGTCTATTACAGCTTAGTGGCCATAATAGGGCAAGGCAAAGAGATAAACTGGCGCATTTATTGGAGGATTTTGCGACACTGCAAGATGAAGTAAGACTCTTGTAGAATTTTTAATTATTTTTATATACTTTAATTAATTTCTTTTAATTGCTTTTTTAAATTGCTATAAATACTTTTTATGTTTTGTTTTTTTTCTGCAATAAGTGTCTATCTCATATTCGCTTTTTTATTCTATTTAGTTTTTAAAAAATTGGAATTTTTTTAACACGAAAGCACTGCAGCAATTTTATTATAAGTAAACTAATTCAATCTAATAATAGTAAAAAATTACAATAATTAAGATTACAATATGCATTTTAGGCGGAGAGAGTCGATGGATATCTGCATACTCTATCTTTAAAAAGTGATACACCAAGACCTCACTTGGCCTGCTTTGGTACCTGGATTTTATACCACACATTACGTGTGATGGTTATGTATCTGTTAAGTGGCTTCGAGCTCGAGTTATATTCGGTGCACGAATACCACTATATCTTTTGGTATCTATATGAATTTCTGTATGGCTGGCTCGTATCTGCGATTACACGAGCCGACACGTTCTTAATGGAGCAGGATGTACACAATGATACGCATAAAGGTAGAGGCGGTAAGAAGAGCTCTAAAAATAAAAAGAAGAAATCGACTCCAAGACCGTACAATCTGGAAATATTAATGTACCAGGCATTGCAAAATATATGTGGCGGATATTATAAAGTAAATTACATGTTTTTAATAGAGTATCAATTAGTCATATTAATCAAGAATATAGAATTCAGTATCTAATATGAAACAACTTTATAAAATTTTCAGGCTTTAGTCGGTTTTCGCATGGATGGAAAAATACCGCTTCCAGAGATGCAATTCGACTCGGAGCGAGTAAGATATGAACACAGATTATTACCATTCTCGTCTTTGTTAACACCACCACCTGTTCATTATCAAGAATTCTTAGATATGACAAATGCCCAAATGCATAAAAGGAATGTAAGTTTAATTCTTAATCAGATCTTTAAACCATGTGTGTTGAAAATTAATGAACAGCTCATAAATTGCACTAAAAACAAATTACATTTTTTGTTCTTATAGGAAAAAGTTACTAGCGAAATGCAGTATATCGCTGGTTGCCGACATTTTCATCAAGCTAGAAATATGTTGGAACGTGCATTATTGCTTTATCCATCAAATAGCTTAATGGAAAACGAAGTAAGCTCATAAAAATATAAGTCTGCAATTGTAAAACTACTTTATAACATTATCTTTATCACATATTTGTTTTTTTTTTGTTTTACAGATCAACAACTTATTGAAAGTAGCAAAGACTAATTTTGTGGTGCTAAAACTATTGGCTGATGGACACAAAAAAGACTCGAAAGAACCGCCGTTGTTCGATTTCTCTTGTCATAGGCATTTTCCTCTGATTAAAATAACCTAAATTACATATCTGTATCAATTATTTTTCCACAATATAAAGAACATGCTATTTATTTCAAATTCTTTTATACAAAAGAGTATCTGTCTTTGATTTGATTTTTTTTAATTTCTGATGTTTCTAAATGATCTTATTTTATATTTTATTATTTTCTTTCATCGTTTCAACATAAATCGTAAATTTGTAAATCTAGAAATCAAGAAATACATTTGATGCTGATTTATATAATTATTATCTTGTACATGCTGGAAGGAAATGATATTTGTGTATATATAAATTCTTTTTTTTTTGTTTCTTTATCTCTACAAGTCATGTTTACCTTAAGAACAGAACTCTAAGAGAGATGATTATTATATTTATAATATTCATTATTACATACAATTATTTAATCGTATTAGTTTTTAAAATTGCAATTGCTAAATTACAAATAGTTGATGTGAGCTGTAAATATATTATGCAATATAGAAAGTGATACAATCTCAAATATAGACACATTTTTTTCGCATACCATTTTAGTGATATAGCTGTGAAAAAATTATTTTGATTTATAGTACTAGAAGAAAACATTTACATTTATTTTTTCCGATATCATATAATCAAAATAATTATGATAAAAGAGAAAGTATAGAAGTCTTGAACGTTTTTTTTTATTTTAAACAAAACACAATAAAAAAACCGCATGATTTATTTTTCTATATGTATTTATCCTGTCATACTGATATAATGACATATGTCAATGAAGTATAAAATATCGTGTCTCAAGCCTTCGATAAATAATATAGATACGATTAATATCATAATCTGAAAGTGTGTTTATTTAAAAGAGATCAAAATATGTTTATGACGCCGTGTCTGGTCATGAAATTTGTATCGACTTAAATAAAAGAAAAAAGGAGAACCATTTAGAAATCAGCATTTAAGATGGCCTTATCGGTTGAAATAAAAAAACAAAGAATTATCAAACCTTATCTGGGTGGGTGGCGACACAAAATTACCGGGATAGAATACTTAAATGCAGCTTCTCAAACTGGACCTCTGCCAAAGCAGGTATCATGGAAGAATACATGCAGCAGAGCGATTCAATGTGTACAAACGAAGGACGGAGCAGCACAATCCTTACGTCATTGTGCAACGCAAATGTGGCGGTATTAAATAAATTTATAAGTCTCTTATCTATACAAATAAAGTATTTGCATCTTAGTAGTAGCAGTATTGCATAATTATGCAAATACAATATTTTAAAAACGAAAGATTACAATATGAAAATATATTTGGAGAGATATTTATTAAAGAAATAAAACATATATAAATATGTAATATATGACAGGTAAATCATGTGAACTGACAATTTTACATCGTTAATTTAGAGACGACTGCTACATACCTAACGAGGAGGATAAATATAGGATTGTCAAGCCTTATAAGAGCTATGTCAAAGTGCAGTCTTATTTAGATAGGCACGCACGTGTAATTCAGAGAAATTACCGGGCATACAGATTAATGAAATACATCAAGGAATGCGCGCAAGCTTATCGCAACATACTCGAAAAATGCAACAAACACGAGGAAGAGAAAACTATTGCATACGAGTAATTCAGATGATATAATTTTTTATTTTGAAAGAAAACAATTTCTTGAAACTTAAACACACATACGATAATCTCTTCATATTTTCTCTCTTTCTATCCCAATTGCGTTTATAATGATAAACTAAAAGTAATTTTGAGAAAACAATTAATAATTGGAATATAAATATTTACGTTATTTCAGGTTTCTATGTAGTCTTGTAAGCTTGTACAGAGTACTTTAGGTTCTTCGCTTTTTTTTACATATCTTTTTCGCACAATTTGGATTCGACTTTTCTCAGTAAAAACCTGATTTATTTTTAAATATCTGCAGTTCAGCTTTAAATTAAAATTTTGTTAAAGCAAATATTTACTTGTTTATGAAATTAGAAAAAAAGAATAAATTTTTGCTAAGAAAATATCTGTTTTAGCTGCTTCGTTATTCATGAAAGAATTCTTTCGAGTTATGCATTTTATGCGATTTGACGAATATGATCAAAACAATTTTTTCTCCATATAGAAGATCTTTTCACGCCCAATATAAGTTTGTGCATAACGTTTTCGAAGATGTTCGAGCGATTTCACCCCACACTCTTTGTATATAAGCCGTATCGTATCTCTTTTTTTACAGAATGCGACATAAACGGAACATTCTTCGCCAAACTTATCCGCGATCGAGGGCTGATTTTGACATGCTCTATAGCCTGATCGAAAGATGGAGATCCGATTGTATGAAGGACATAAAATCGCGATTGTTCAAAAGTGGGCAGCGTGCCGAGAATTACAGAATTCTAGAAAAGACGGTAGAAATGTTTAATCATGTCGACAAACATAAACAAGCTATCAAAAGCTTGTATAGGAAACAAAGAGCTCTCAGATTTTTGACGCTAAATTGTAAGTCGATACGATGGACCGGTTACAAGGGTAAACCCGTAGAGATGATCACTATGAAAATTCAAAAGGCTCGGGAATTCAAAGGACTTTATAACGCATTGAGTAACCGCGATGTTAGTTCAGAGGAACGGATAAAATTATTAATAATGTTAAAAAGATTGCTCGAATCACACAATTGTATCGAAGCTTTTGAGTTGATCTCTTTATTAGATCAAGAGATCGCATTGCTGAATCGAAGGATCGAGGGTTTATCGCTCGATTATTTAAATGAGAGGATAATGCGTAAGATATGAATTTGTTAATGTCCTAAATACTAATAACAATACAGTAAAAATAGAGAAATTGATTTATTTTTTTGTGTTTCTAATAGCATTTATTAGCTATTAACAATATGCGAATCATACAAATATTAATAATATGTCATATGTTCAAACTTTATCGACGATAAATACAACATAAAAGAAATATAAAAATATAAGAAATATAAGAAATATAAGATATAAATAAATAATAATTAAATTTTATGTTAAATAAAATTAGATGATAAATTAAAATGTTATTTCTTATTTTTCCAAGTTGTATTTATCGCTGATTGCATATATTAAATTGCAATATTATATAACTTTTACATATTATATATAATATGTCTTATAGACGCTTACTTAAATTTTGTGAGCATGTATAGCATGTGTGGCTGTAAATGTGTCGATGCAAATTCTAAAGACAATGAATTACGAGAACCTTTCGAAACAAGAATGAAATTTTGTCGGAATTGCTTAAAACTACTTCCTTTCTATAGATTTTTACCACATACGAGAATGAAGAAGCTATCAGTTTGTATCAGTAAGTGTCTTAAGTAGCAAAAGTAGCCATTTTGACGTTATTTTGATGTCAAATTAGGTCAAATTAATGTCAAAAAGACTACTTTTGCTACCTGGGGTGTAACGATAACATGGGTTCATATCTTATAATATTTGTAACAATCTATTGATCATTAATCTTTAATTTATTTCTTGTTTAATTAAGTAAAATATTCTTTTAGGAAAAATCTTAATTTTTTTATATAATTCCTGTCGTTTTAATTTTTTATTAATTTGATCATACTCTATCACATTTTAAGGGGAAAAAATGAGAAAATCGCGTTTTTTTCAAAAGTTGAACTTTCTATTTAACTACATATACTAATCAAATTTTTCTTTTTAATTTTGATCAATTCTTTCTTATGTATAAACATACATTTTGAAAATAATTAGTTAAATATTTCTTTAAGGTTGCAGTTCTCTAGCTCGGCGTAATATTGCGCATGTCGATTACGATTCTTACATGTTTATATTAAATTGCGTGCGAGCTGAGGAAGAACGTCAGAGCTCGACTTCCGTTTTGGCGTTTATGATGCAAGAACACGATATTTATCATCTAGTTAATCATATTTGGCACGGTCAATCAGCGATTAGCAAAGTTAAAGATCTCTTTATTCTGAGATTGGTCAGATATCAAAAGGATGTCGAATGGGCGCCTTGGAATTGTATTCTTCTTACGGAGGACGAAGCCGAAGTACATTATCGCATTCCGATTGTATGAAGGACATAAAATCGCGATTGTTCAAAAGTGGGCAGCGTGCCGAGAATTACAGAATTCTAGAAAAGACGGTAGAAATGTTTAATCATGTCGACAAACATAAACAAGCTATCAAAAGCTTGTATAGGAAACAAAGAGCTCTCAGATTTTTGACGCTAAATTTACGATGGACACGATGGACCGGTTACAAGGGTAAACCCGTAGAGATGATCACTATGAAAATTCAAAAGGCTCGGGAATTCAAAGGACTTTTGAGTGCATTGAGTAACCGCGATGTTAGTTCAGAGGAACGGATAAAATTATTAATAATGTTAAAAAGATTGCTCGAATCACACAATTGTATCGAAGCTTTTGAGTTGATCTCTTTATTAGATCAAGAGATCGCATTGCTGAATCGAAGGATCGAGGGTTTATCGCTCGATTATTTAAATGAGAGGATAATGCGTAAGATATGAATTTGTTAATGTCCTAAATACTAATAACAATACAGTAAAAATAGAGAAATTGATTTATTTTTTTGTGTTTCTAATAGCATTTATTAGCTATTAACAATATGCGAATCATACAAATATTAATAATATGTCATATGTTCAAACTTTATCGACGATAAATACAACATAAAAGAAATATAAAAATATAAGAAATATAAGAAATATAAGATATAAATAAATAATAATTAAATTTTATGTTAAATAAAATTAGATGATAAATTAAAATGTTATTTCTTATTTTTCCAAGTTGTATTTATCGCTGATTGCATATATTAAATTGCAATATTATATAACTTTTACATATTATATATAATATGTCTTATAGACGCTTACTTAAATTTTGTGAGCATGTATAGCATGTGTGGCTGTAAATGTGTCGATGCAAATTCTAAAGACAATGAATTACGAGAACCTTTCGAAACAAGAATGAAATTTTGTCGGAATTGCTTAAAACTACTTCCTTTCTATAGATTTTTACCACATACGAGAATGAAGAAGCTATCAGTTTGTATCAGTAAGTGTCTTAAGTAGCAAAAGTAGCCATTTTGACGTTATTTTGATGTCAAATTAGGTCAAATTAATGTCAAAAAGACTACTTTTGCTACCTGGGGTGTAACGATAACATGGGTTCATATCTTATAATATTTGTAACAATCTATTGATCATTAATCTTTAATTTATTTCTTGTTTAATTAAGTAAAATATTCTTTTAGGAAAAATCTTAATTTTTTTATATAATTCCTGTCGTTTTAATTTTTTATTAATTTGATCATACTCTATCACATTTTAAGGGGAAAAAATGAGAAAATCGCGTTTTTTTCAAAAGTTGAACTTTCTATTTAACTACATATACTAATCAAATTTTTCTTTTTAATTTTGATCAATTCTTTCTTATGTATAAACATACATTTTGAAAATAATTAGTTAAATATTTCTTTAAGGTTGCAGTTCTCTAGCTCGGCGTAATATTGCGCATGTCGATTACGATTCTTACATGTTTATATTAAATTGCGTGCGAGCTGAGGAAGAACGTCAGAGCTCGACTTCCGTTTTGGCGTTTATGATGCAAGAACACGATATTTATCATCTAGTTAATCATATTTGGCACGGTCAATCAGCGATTAGCAAAGTTAAAGATCTCTTTATTCTGAGATTGGTCAGATATCAAAAGGATGTCGAATGGGCGCCTTGGAATTGTATTCTTCTTACGGAGGACGAAGCCGAAGTACATTATCGCATTCATGATCTCACTACGGTATACTCGAAGCACTTGATAAATCAGATCAATTTAAAACATCAGATTGCAAAGAATTATTTCAAGTATGTGAGAATACAATACTTTTATCCATTTTTGCATTTCCTTGAACACAATATAAAAATCTCTGAAGTATTTAAATTATGTGTAAATGATACTTGAAGAATGATTTTATTCTTATTCAATCTTATGTTTTTGGTATTTTCAGACAATTGATAATTTTTGAGAAAGATTTCCGAGAATCTTGTCGCTATTCTAGTATTCAAAGTGGAATACAATATAAACCACCGTTAACTGTAGAGAACTATGATCCATCTAAAAAATATAAACAATGACAAGAAATTGTGTTATACAATGTTTTGTGAGAATAAACACCAATTAAATTCCTTTGCAACGAATTTCTCGATTATTTCAGCTTTGATTCATCGAATAATTGCTATTATATATCGATGTGGCCATCGGTTTAATAAATCTTTGTTACGTAACTGTTTCATTCTTTCGCATTGCAATCGAATTTTATTGTATTTTGTTCGCGCAATTATTCGAATAATAGTGTAGCTTTGTTTACATATATATTTGCAAACAGGAAACGAGTAAAATGCACTAACAATGGGATAAAAACTTGTAAAAATTTGATGCATTTGTTCAAGCATATTATAGTTTACTTGGAAGCTGATGTAATAAATTTAATATTTTTTTATAAATGAAGCTTATATATATATATGTAAAAATTCGTAAGAAAGAAAGAGAGAACAAGTGAGAGATAAGAATTATTAATAATAAAATTTAAATTATTTAAAAATTTTTAATATACAAATTTTGTTAACAAAATTCTTTTAATATTTCTAATACTTCACTCGTGCGCATGTTTTTGAGACTTTATTTCTTGTACTCCCCATCGGCAACGAATGCAACATGCTTGTACGGATGTTACTTTTTTTTCGCTACCTGCTAGTCAGTGAAAGTATAATACGCTTGCGAGTGGATCCTGGCACCCGCGGGCTTGATATTACAAAAAATTGTAAAAATACACAATCTCTGGGATAAGCATTCCAACATATTGTTGCAAACAAGAGGATTGTATTACATATTTCTCCGTTCTTTAAAACCGTTGATATTAAACTCGCATTAAACGAACAAAATTATTTACGTTAACTTTTTCACTACATATTAGTTTCTTCAATATTTGAACTGTCAAATTACATAGTAATAATTTTTTTCTGAATATATACATATATGTTTTTTAAAAATTTATTATTTTTTGATATAAAATATATGATACGCATTCATGACTTAAAAAAGTATACATATATTAATATTATTTAAAAAAAATTTTTTTTCATATTATAAATGTGTTTATCGTATGTATCTTTTAACTGTTAAAAAGCGCTGAGTTCTTTTAATCGATAATATATATTGTTTAAGTTTCTAGAGAAATAGGAAAAAAGGTTTTATGTCGTATATGCAACGTTATTTCGAATGTTAGGCAATATGGTACAGACGTAACTAGTGATAGTGAAAGCTTTTACGTAAGAAACGTACACTGATAGCGGTCGGTGGCCGGTTTTTGCACTGTAAAAGCTATTGCGTAACGGGATATAAATTGTTCGCTATTCTAGAATCGGCATTCGCTATCTCGTACCACTTTATCGCCGTAACACAATCTGGCTTATACTTGCATTGCAAATATCAGCCGCGCTATCCTTAATTGGTTGCGAGGGCGGATAATGGAAACCGATTCATGTTCGATGCACTTAGAACAAAAATAAAATAAAGTAACAAAAGTAAATGAAAGCTTTCGAATCCTGAAAAATAAGTTCGAATATTTGGATCTATTTAAAAATTTAGCGTTGAATTTGATATATATTAATTTAATATGCGTTCTCTTTTCCTATCCTTTTTATGATGCAAAATACGAGAGAAAGGTCTGAGAAAAGTGTTGGAATCCACAATTCGAAAGCGTATCAGATATGATACACTTGAGATTTTAAGATGCATGTTTGGTTACTACATACACATCGTGTAGAAAACGCTGAAAGCGAAGATGTATGAATGCCGTTGAAAATTCTCTGCCCCGCGGCGCATAATGTCCGCCACATACCAGTCTGAATTCATATCCGTCATGGGGGCTTTTGAGAAGGAAACACAAAATCGAAAAATAATGGACAAGAAAGGGCTTTTGACCGATCGACCAAGCACGTTGCCAGTAGCAACGTTGGATTTAAGGCTCTGAGCTTTCACAGGTGCCGCGTTGCGGCATCCTGCACATGAGGGTAGTACCTAGGTCGCATTAAAAGCCGCTCTTCGACGCGATCTACTTATCCTGTTAGATCGCGAATGTCAAAATTTGATCGACGATGCGCATTACTTTGCTCGCCAACTCGGTTTAATCCTACTAAATCGTTCAATCTTTCCGCGATAAAAGCGTTTCTCCGGCTTATAATAGCGATAACTGCAGTTTTAGTGAGTCATAAAAATCGTATTAAAATTATAAAGAAAGAGAGATAATTGTTATAAAAAAATACCTTAAAATTATATGAATTCGATATCAAAATCTTAATAAAATTATGAAGTGTGTGCTCGTGATATCATGCAGCAACAAAGTGTTTCGAGTTGTCCTCGGTAAGTCTCTTGGTAATAAATTTTTTTTCTACAATTTCTGATGATATATTTACATAAAAATTATTTTAAGAGTTTCACATAAATTCTGGAAAAAATCGAGACAATATAAACGTTCTTTGTAATAATGGGCGTTGCAGCGGTATCGACGAAAATATAACGCATCAATATTTATGCGCTTCAAGTAATTGCACTGTACGGTAATTAAATCCGATGGATGTAACGATTGTTCGTAATACTTGAATTCATCTTCAATCATCATTGACGCTCTCGTACTTCTCGAGCGTTTAATTAAAAGCGTGCTTTTATAAAAATGTAAAACAAGTGTTTTTTCCCCTCGGATTTGTTATTTTTGCATTACTTCCTTTTTACAACGTTCAACGTTTCGATACAAACTCGTTTGTTGCTACGAGATTATTCACGAGCAACGCGATTAATCGACTCGTTTATTTTTCCGTTTATTTCACCATTGCATTATCAAAAGTACATTGATACATTATGCGTTGCGTGTACAATGATTATCAATCGTTTTATTTGGCTTCTCCTTTTTTTTCCCCGTAAAATGGCTCGT
Source organism: Formica exsecta (assembly GCF_003651465.1). Classification (NCBI taxonomy): domain Eukaryota; kingdom Metazoa; phylum Arthropoda; class Insecta; order Hymenoptera; family Formicidae; genus Formica; species Formica exsecta. Next base: position 20,225 of record NW_021848836.1, on the reverse strand, counting down.
GTATAAAAAGAAATGGCTGACCAGATTGTTAAAGAAGCATTAGCCTTCGTAATATGAAACCATTTTCCGTTCCATCGATTACCAATGTGGGCACACTGGAAGGCGCCCCGTACTTCATAAAATTCAGCTTTCCATCACAAAATCCCTCGAACTTCACCAGAGGTACCTTTTCCTTTCACTGTTCCTTTAAGCGCTTTATATCTCCAAATATTTTATATGAAATGTTTCTGAATGAAAATCTCAAATTACATTTATATATCAATAATGTTTATTATAGCATTCAACAGATTAACTAACAATAAGAGTTAAATTCAATATCAAAATATATATAAAAAATAAATATATTTTTTATTCTTGACTTTTTAATATTGTAAGTGATCAAAATGGTTCAAAGTAAATGTTTAATAATTTGTAGGTTCTTACACACATACACATTTTGCCTCCCAAAAAATATCGAATAAAAGAATCCATTAGAAGCTACGTAGCCAACTGGTTGTTGAAGCAATCTACTCCATAATCTACTTTATTAACGTTCTTTTTCTTTGAAAAAAAAACAAACTTTTATACACTCATAGTAAAAAACAAACTATAACAAAATTCTAACTTACGAGAATTCCAAATGTTCTCAAGTAGACGATCCCTAAGTGATTTATATCACTCGTCCGACAATGGTTTAACTCCTTCATTTATCTCACGATCATTAATCTCCCTTGTCTTATCCATATTTGTCGCGGAGTTTACCGGCAAATTACGCTCCTCGAGGAAACGCGCACGGATAACTTCCGTCGACGAGGAGGAGGAGGAGGAGGAGAGGAAGGTGTCGCTATCCTTTCCTTTGCATAAATATAACGCGCCCTTCTCCGTGTCTCAGGCGGCGGTCTCACAAAAAGTTTCGCGGCGTGCCGTCTCTTAGCAACATCTCCTCGTTTTTTTTTCTTCTCGTCTCTCCTCCTATGTTCCGGCATCTCGCGTGTAATTTACAATACATAGAAAAGTATGTCGCATCGCGACCCACATGGTTGGGAGGGTATTATATATGTATATACATATATTCCCAGGTGTGGGGTCTCCTTCCCCCCCCCCCTCCCCCCTGGCTTGCTGCAAGCGAGCTTGTCAGTGTTATTTTCTGCAAATGTCAACTATTTTTTCTCCATCTTTATATTCATGGTTCTCTCTTTCATTCCCCAATTTGAACTTAACATTTTTCATAATTATTGTCCACGAACTGTCGTCACATGTGCTGTTTGCCGAAAGCATTATTCGATAAAAGTTACTCCTCTTGGCCCCGAGCCTTTTTCCCTTCTTTGAGTTACTTAGCCGTTTCGTCGAGGTTCCTGAAAGTGTTTTCTTGTTTCACCACGGCGGGAAAAGAATCTAAATAAGACGCGCTCGTATATCCTTAGATCTTTGTATTACAGTGTTTTTTTTTGTGCTGTGTCGAAAGGATCAAAGGATCAAAGAGCAATTAGACATTTGTAAAGTACGCGAAAAAACAGAGGTACATATGTGAAGAGTGTTCAGCAATGAACGTCGTATGCAAATTTATAGTTCAATTTTAGTGTTATAGACTTGCAATGAATCATATATATATAATATTCAAAGTTTTTTAATATTATATATTCTTATTAATATTGATGAGTAGCTTAATTTACTTACAAAACTTGTCAAAGAGAGAAATTTATTAATCCCAGTATACGATTGAAAGAAGAAGATTTCGAGTTCAGAGATACTATGTGCAAGGAATCTGTGAAATAAGAGATCTATAAATCCAAATGTCTAGGAAACGGACGGTATGCGAAGTCGAAGATCTATAAATTCATGTGTTTGTGGAATAATAGGTCAAGGAGATCAATAGATTTGAAGAAGATTAACACGGTGATGTCAAAAAGCAAAGTTGCAACACGCGAGATTTCAACAAACAGCATCGAGATTTTTGTTTTATATAATCGTAAAGTATATATTATTTCATCTTATTTATACTTATATAGTTTTGCGAAAAAACGACACATAGAACAATATATTTCGTTAATATAAAGTCAATTGGTATAATAAAAAATTTTTGCGTCTGTATATGAGATTTTAAATTTACCATTTGTAATAATATTTATGCTTGATAAATAAAATTTAATTAAATACTTTATTTAATTATTTCATTTAAAAAACTGTTTTTCAAATATGCAATAATATTATCATATATAATTTCACAAAATCTACGCAAAAGTGAAAAATGTTAGCCGATGCGTTAGTTTCCACCGCAGCCTGCTGTTGGATCCTTTAAACGAGAAAAAAGTAATTTCCTTTATTGCCGGATATTATTGTTATTCCAGCGACAGATCACTGTGGCAATTATCCTTCTGTTTCCTCAACAGCAAACTTTTTTCTCGTCTATGGATATTTAAATTCTATGTAAATGAGCCACCATGTCACCGTGACAATATTAAAGATAAAAGATTGCGAGTAACAATCATACTAGAAAAAAAAAGTAGAGCATCTCTAGTGAAATAGCTCAGTGAAAATTGAGAATTATAATTAAAAAATTAAAGATAAAATTTTTTTAAAAGCTTTATGTCACTTTCATATATTATACGTCATAATCAGGAATATTTATTAAATATTCCCTTAAATAAAAAACGTTCCATACGTGATATGATTTGATATTCCTCCATTTCCCATCGTGTTCGTCCACTTATCGCACGTGGATATTTTTTTTCTCTCAGCTCTCTCGCTCAGGCTTTTTTCTCTTAGATTTCCGACTGAAATCTTTTCCTTGTAAGCGCAGGCGATTAGATTCCGCGGAACAGTCGTTGACGTATCATGGCAGTCGTTGCGAGAATACAGGATCATGATCTCAAGGCGAAGCCATTTCTTGGCGGATGGAGGGACACCGTTACCGGCCTAATCTATCACAATGCCTGCACGCAAACATATGATGGCTGTACAACAAGGAGCAGAATTACCCAAACCATCACGGTTGTAGACGCGGTCACCGATGTCGTTCACGACCAGGCGGTGCAAGTGGAGTTTTTACCCGATGTGCGCGATAAAATCATTTCGCCTGGAATTTCATCCTTTTTAACGGCAACAACGGAAGAAGTCAAACCGTTATCTCGTCAAGATAATAATAGCATTCTCGATAGCGTTATTAAAATACAGAAATGTTATAGGTAATATATTACACGAGTAATGTAATCTTCGCAAACGCATACGCAATTTAATATCCGAAAAAAGTCCATATTTATATAAAGAACACATATATGTGTGCAGTTCAAAAAAAATTTTTTTAATCAATTTTAAATTAAACTTTTCTGCGTATTGAAGAATAAAAATAATGGTAAATTAAATAAGCGGGAGAAATCGTTAACCTATTTACACAGCTTGATTTGCTAAAATGTACTTTGCATATCGAGATGAATCAATGAGTTGAAGACCGCAATTATCGTTTACAGGGCTTATCGCGCTAGAGCCGCGGCTAGAGCAAATGCTCTCGAAGTGACTAGCATCTCTCAACACGACAAAGTGAACGTGCTCGAGCATGCAAGACATTTGCAGACACTATTCGCCTACAACAGCACGGATTACGCAATGCTTAATCGCCGTTCGCCGCGGACGAGCTCGGACTTCGAGTCGCTCTACAATCTCCTTGATCGTTGGCGAATTCTCGAGACTGAGCAGGCGAGTAGCACGCTCGTCGAGTCCTCGAGGATCGCCGCCTGCGGCTTGATCCTGTCGAAGGAGATCGAATTGTTGCGCGCGATAGACTCCAAGAAGACCGTCGTCCGGTTCAAGTGCGGGGAACGGAAACGACGCAGACTTCTGGATGAACTATCTAAATCCGTTGCCTGGCAGGACAGTCGAGGCCAGCCGATTCTGGTGGACACTCTACGCGTTCAACGAGCCCGCCAGCACAGAAACGTGTACGCCTCGCTGGCCAACGAGAATCTGTCCGTTTCGGAACGGATCGATCTATTGCGCGATCTAAAACGCATCACCGGCATGCACACGTGCAACCAATCGCACGAGCTCGTTTATCTGATCAATCAAGAACTAGATTTACTGGCGTGTCGAGTAGACACGAGCAGACTCAACTGGCTCAGGAACCGGCTGAAGCTGAGCTTCCTCAAGCTGGCGCGTAACGCTCTGCAAGGTCTTTTAATCCTTTCTATGCTTTGTTTAGCGTCAGCGATAATGACGATTTTTTATTTTTTATTTTCATTTTTACTTTCTTAGATTTGAGCAAATGATATGAGATTATGAACTTTTTATTCAATAACAAGCTATTTCCTCAAATATTATATCTATTGAAACAGTGAATAATTGAAGATTTTTACTCTTATGAAAAATAACTATATTCCATATTTCTTTTTATCTCCAAAGTATTAATTTCAATTGCGGAGAAATATTTTTGCAGATTATATTTTTCTTTCTTTCTCGTTCTTAAAGAAAGAGAAAGATGTTTTGTATGTGTTCATAATATATATTTACATTTTCTGCTTTTATTCTTATCCTTTTATCATGTATTATCTTCCTCAGACGATCTCGAGGAAGACATGAATAAGTTCGGTTGGTCGGACACCAGCATTACGCGGCTCTGTAGGACCTGCGATAGGCTCTTATCCTTGGAGAAATTTCCACGTGAACAGCGATTGCGGTCTTCTTCTTGCATCTACTGCACGTCTATGCGAACCCGAAGAGGTCCCCGCGTAGTATACGAACTTTACGAGAGGATGTTGCGGGAAATCAGGCGCTTCGAAGCAAGAATGGGCTGCTATAGCAGTCTGGCCTTCGTGGTCGGGACCAAAGTCGTTTGTAGTCTGGTGAACGAAGTCTGGCATGGGAAATCCGGTATTTCCGAGTGCGACGATCTCGATCAGCTGATGCTGACTCGCTTCCGACGCGAGCTCGAATGGGCGCCTTGGAATTCTTTATTATTGACAAGAAATGAGGCTGCAATTCATCACAATATCACTGATATCGAGGGTTTCTACGACTCAACACTCCTGCAGAAATTTTGGACGAAGAATCTTCAGGCAAAAGTATACTTTGAATCGATCTCTCAAGCCCGGAGAAATATCGTGACACCGTCCTCAATGGAAGATTAATAATGTATTTTTTTCTTTTAATTAATATGTGCATTAAGCAAAGGAAACAAATATTTTTCAGATTTTAAAGGGAGAGTTTTTAAGACGAAAAAAAGAATTCAGGTAATCTTCAATTTAATTTTAATCTTGCCATGCCATATCATGTGAGGATATCGCGTTATTACATTTTGCAAAAAATAGAAAAGTTGACAAAGTTATTGTATTAGTGCACTTTTGTTATAGAAGTTTAATTTCCGACGTAAAGAATACGCCAAGAATATGTCGGACTTCCACTTGTGACCCGCGCAATCTTTACCCGCCGACGAACGTTTCGGAGCGAGTATGGTACACGTGTTACCACGACGGTTTCGCGAGAGAGGTTGGCAAGTTGAAGGTATCGTCCTAAGCCAATTACCAAGTTGTAGAGAAACGCGCCCATCTCCGGACGTTGGCCGTTCGTCCTGGCGGAAGTTGGGCGTTGGGGAAATACGTTGAGCTCGCATTATAGTCGGGACATTGTTGTTTCTCGCGTTTTCCCGTGTCGCCTTCAAGGCAGGATGTCCTGGTCACGTTGATAGCGCCAGTTAATCGTGTTGCAGTTTATGAGCTAAGTTTCTACGAGAGAAAAGAGCGCAAAGAGCACATCTCAGCTCGAACATTTAAATGTTGTTCACGTGCGAGACTATTATTGTAACGTATTTCTTGTTTTCTTTAACTTTTATAAGATGATCAGATCAGAAAGTTACCGTGATATCAAGTTTGATGAACGTGATTATGATAACAATATCAATGAAGATAAATGACAAAAAAATTGTATTAATCTAAAGTATTCCTTTAAAAATATTTATTTAAATTGAAAACTCTGTATACTGTACCTATCTAAAAAAATGTATTAAATAATATTAAAATTGTTATTAGTTGAGAGCGAAATAAACAAATTATATTTATATTCTTTGTTATATGTGTATAATAATGCATTCAATATAAAATGCGTTTCTTTTCTCTTTTTGCTTTATGTTATCATCTCTGTATAAAATAAAATACGTGAAACTGCTTTGAGTTTATAATCTGATATCGTTGAAAACTGGAGACTATTTTTCAGTGGCGAAATGCTGATAAATTGGAAAAAACGACACACGTCTGTGTGGAAGAACCGTTGGAACGCAGAAATCGCGTCGTATACGGGAAATAAAGTCTTATGGAAAGGTCGACGATAAAAACGGTCTCAGCGTAATAAAAGAAATAATAATGCAAAGATGAAGTGTTCGCGCGACAGGCCATTTCGTGGCGGTATCCACATATGATGATGATAATTTTTATTTTTTCGCCTCAAGCGACTATGCGACAGCAAATGCCTCCCCGGAGTAACGTTTAAAACGAATTTTCCTCGTGATAGCTCGGAAGAAATTCAACTCACGTCAGATATAAAAGTACTCGTGTGTCACATATATGAAAGCTCAAAGCTTGGTAAACATGCACGGTTTTTTTTTTCAGCGCCGTCAATGATAAACAAATTTTGATATCTGCCAAATTATAATATTTGTTAATAAGATTCAAACTTCGAGATGTATAATTTAATATTGAGTGTCCCCAGATGTAGCGACATTTTTTTTTTTTTTCATTTGCGCGGTTTATTTAATTAATAAATAATAGGTAATATTTAAAGCTAAAGAATCATAAAAATATAATTTTTTATAATATATTTAATATACATAAGCAAAGTTTTTAATCTTAAGCTATCTACCAAACTATTATAAGAAACATGCTGTTTTTTGAGCACGCGTTTCCTCGGATACTCTGTATGAGAGAGAGAGAGAGAGAGAGAGAGAGAGAGAGAGAGAGAGAGAACAGGGTATATCGCCAACGGATAATGAACCCCTTTAGCCCGATACGCGAACGCATACGTTTCATTGGTAATACGCACTAGGTGTAGTCTTTCAATCAGCATTCAGAGCAGTTAACCGCAGATCAACAGATAATCGTATTAACCCGGAAATGCCGCTAATAAGTACACCGTAAGCGATCCACTACGACGAATCTGTCATTGTGGCCGGCCCATAGCTAGTCAATGGACAATCACGGTACTTCCTAATGGATTTGTCGTGATTAAATAGTGGAGGGGCACGATACATGGTCGGACGCGCAGTAAGTAGTAAATGGACGTTTGCAGTCAGCCGCGATATAGCGTTACTTAAGTAGTAAGGAAACAGTTTCGATCGGACGTGCTCGCAAAGAAGCTCGATCTTATACTCAACTCAAGTAAATAGTCAGTGTAAATATCGTCGAATAATTGAATAAATTAATAATTACAATAACAAACATATATGCTGAAGTTATTTCTACTATTTCGAATATAATTTTTTTATTATAATGTTTTTATATTGAAAATTAAGTTTTTTAAAAGGATAACCTCCCTATAAAATTTTAATTCTGCTAAAAACTTATCGGAATAATTATTATATGCGTTAATAAATAAAAACGAATGAAAAAAATTAAATATTAAATCTCTTTTTTATACGTGAAATAATTTTATATACATATATAATTAAAGCTTTAAATTAAATAATTGAGGTTCTATGAGAAATATTTTTAACTTTATTGAAAGAATATATAATATAAAATCTTAATTTTATCTAAAACTTTATTAGAATAATTATTATTTATTTATAAACAAGAAGCGAAAAGAAAATGGAATATTAAACTTCTTTTCTATTTATATAGGGTGCTCCAGAGTCATCATATCACCTACTAATGACGGATTTTTGAGATCATTTGGACACGGTTTTTCCTCAGTAAAAATGTCGAGGCATCAATAATTTTCGAGTTACAAGCGATTTAAAGAAAAAGGGCTTTTCGTAAACTAAATTTTATGGAGAGTTAAAAGATTATCAACAGTATATTCTTCATTTAATTTCAAGTAAAGTTTACTTTAATATAATTTTTTAATTTAACACTTAATTATAAAGATATATAATAGCAAAAATTGGATATTTGCAAAAATGACGACCTCTCTCGATATTTTCGTTGAGGAAAAATCGCCTTCGAATGATCTCAAGAATCTACCATTAACAAGTAAAAGAAGACTTAGACAATTTTTTAATTACAACAAATAACTTGAATTAAACTTGTTAACAATGTTTTGATCATGAGACGCTCTGTATGTAGACTATAAATTAAAAAAAAAATAATTGTGGATGAAACATAAGAATTTTAACGCGTAAAAAAAAATCATAATTCTTGTCATTGTTAAATTGAAGTTAGTTCGTTTGATCGAGTTGTGTTAATTCCGTCTTTTTCCTTGGAATACATAGATACTTTCGCAGACGATCGCAGAATAGTACGTGCGGCAGCTAGACTCTTACAAGTTGAAGTGATGGTCAGGATTTTACATTGAAATAAGAGTTTCTGAGTTTAAATTACAAAGAATCTCCCATACTTTGTTCTCTTTCTCCTGCCTTTTCTCCCTCTCTCTCTCTCTCTCTCTTTTTTTTTCTCTCTCTTTCTCTCTCACTCTTTATTCCCTCTCTAGAGAGGCGCGTGAAAAATCGTTTACGTATTTTTCATGGCTATAAATAAAATCGATTTTAACTACGATACAGTCAGGGATACATCAATGTCTATGAGAACAGCTTGTTTTAAATGCAAATGTGCACCGTTTCTCGACGGCCTCTTGACATTGATTGCAGAAGCAGCTGCCAGTAATTCCTAATTATTACCACCGTAATGGCGTTCCCGTATTCCTTTCTAATAAGCTAGAATTCGCTTCTCGCTTTCTCGTGTTATTGTAGATGTAAACGATAATTTTTTGTTAACAATTTTACCGCCGGAAATTCCGGAATTTCAAATGGTAAAGCGTATGAATAAAAATACATATTAAATCTAATCAAAAGTTATTCTTCATTCTATTCATTGTATGTAGAATTTTGTTATCAAAAATTAAGCGCAACGGTAGCGAGCTTAAAAAAATATTATTTAAGAAAATGGATGATTATAAATTACTTCTATAATCTTTTTATTATAAAAACATTTTATATAAAGAAAAAAGAGAGAGAGAGAATCTTTATATTTAATTGCAATTTAAGAATTCTATACAAAAATGTCATACGTATATATATGTATTTTATACATACACATATATATCTAAGCGTTTCATAACTTACATTCTAGTTTGCAGGAGACAAATTGAAAGATTAGTATCTTTCTCATCTTAAAGAAACGAAGGATAAGATTGCTCGAAACTATCACGGATTCCTGATGAAATGCTCGAATAAACAAAAATCTTGATCAACGCTTGGTGCGCAAGTCTTTCTCAAGCTTGAACGATATTTCCGCACGAATATTCAAGACTGGAGAATCGATAGGAGCAAATTGAATTGAGAGAAGTTTCCGTTCATCGTCGTCGAACTTTCCTATTATTTGAAATTATGAGAGCTTTTGAAGCTCGGAAAACCGGTGAAAACCGATAGCCACTACGGAATATCATTGTCGAAGTAAAGCCTGAATATTATCGTTAAAACGTATAATCCTACACGTAATAGCATTTTTAGATGACCGCGATAAAAAAAAACATAACTCCACACATTTTGCAATATATCTTATTTCAACTTGGTAAATAATAATTTAATAATTGTTGTTAAATAAAGAAATATTGCACTATTTCTTTTGTTTTTATTTTAATTAGCTGCCAATATTTTGATCAAATTAATTTAAAGTTCTGAAGTAATTTTGAGAAAAATTGATGTATTATATCAACTCATATTTCTTGATGTATTGTTATTGCTAGAAATTTTTTGCTTGTATTGCAAATAAATTTATCGCTTGATATTTTTAAAAAAGCATAAAATTATTGAGATGTATAAAAATACAAATTCCAAATGATATACTTAAATGCAAAAGGTTGCATTGTAAATGAATAAATATAAATATAAATAATTTAAATAAATATTAATACTATGTATAATGTATTGCACCGTACTATAAATAAATAAAAATTAATTAATGCTGAGGATGATGAGTAGCATCTATAAATTGAGTTAATACAATAATTATATCAGAAATAGAATCTCTTATAGATTTCTAGTGATTTCCATAGTTATTAGTTAATTGGAATAAATATGTTTAATGTGTGTTAAAGCATTGCGATGAATAAGTTTAATCCAAGTTATTTGTTGTAATTAAAAAATTGTTTAAGTCTTCTTTTACTCTTCTTTAAATTTATAATTTAATTGATTATTTCTTCTGCACTATAATTGTTTGGAATTGTGCGATAATAATTATCATTTAACAATATATATTGCGCTACCCACAGCTGTTAAAATTTACAGACGAATATATTTGATATGCGTGATTAATGAATTTTAGATTTAGAGCGCAAAACAGTGGAAAAGCGGGATGTCATTATAACATTTACACGCTAATTTACACATCCATGCCGATATATAACGGTGAAATTCTCTCATTCAATATTAAACTTCTCTCGAACTTCGTGCGAACGTTATCAGACCAATAATGAATTCTAGATTTAATAAAACTAAAGAAAAACTTAATATAATAATTAGAAATATTCTGGAAATATAAAGATAATATAAAAATAAAGATAATACACATATATTAACGAGGGATTTTATACAAGACGTATTATAATAATTGTTACACTTTACATCTCTTTTATACCGTATTGTTATAAAATAAAATAATTAACCATATTGTTATAAAATAAAATAAAAAATTATTATCATTTTAATTTATTTTAATTTAATTTAAAATCTCGGTATAGTTTAATTTTAATTTAATTTAAAATACGGTTTTTTAAAAGAGATGTAAATTTAAAAGGGATGCATGCTCTCCTTATGTATTGTCTTCCTATATTCGTAGCCCTGGCAGAAACCTTTAGAAAACGCATCCTTACAACATTTTTTTGATATTGTATGTGGCATGAGTTGAGTTATTAAGGTTTGCTGTTGACGTGTAATATCTCTCGCGCTCACAATTGTTAATTAGCGCTGAATATTTTTTTATACCAGGGTTGGTTAAAAGAATTGTTTTATGATCTTATTTTTTTTATACATATACATATATTTGTAACACGATAACGACACACAAACGTATACTGATCATGTGTATGTTTGTGTGTCATTGGCTTAAAATAATGAATGGTGCTTTTCTACCATACCTCATTGTATTTTCTCCTGATTTTCTTCCTAATTTTCCTCCTGATCCTCACGTATGTTTTTTTGCAATAATATTCTGCTGTTGTTTTATATTTTGAGCCGTTATTCGTGTATCTACTCGTTTCTTAAACTCTCGTAAAGATAATACACATATATATATATATATATATATATTATAATTATTTATTTATCTATTTTCTTGCTATACACAAAATTTTTTATTAGAAATATGCATCTTGTGATAAGTTTGAATTTTTTAATTAATTATTTGTGAATATACTAATATCTCTCTAACATAAGAAGAATCAATGAAAATATTAAATATTTAATAAAAGATTTACATAGGTGTGAGAAGGATGTAAACATAAAAATAAAGATAAAGATGCGGAATCGTTCATATTTTAACATAATTTAATTAAAAAAATGTTTAAGTAAATATATCTTTTTCCTAAATAAATAATTAAAAATTCCAAACTCATAAAGAGACAAATTCCTGTCAAAGAATTTCCTGTAACTATAATAGAAAGAGAAATAAATAACTTTTTGAAAGTATCTAACTTATTATTATCTATTCTAACAATTCTATCGTCTTATTTTTATTTTATATTTATTAACGCCAAGAAAGTATACTCTTTATAAACTTATATCTCTCTAAGAGCTAAGTAAATCTTTGACAAGCTCAGTTTTCTTTTTTTTTTCTCCCCTCTTTCTATTTATAACAAATTATTTATTATAAAAAATAATTATGTTGTAATAAAAAAATGTTTGAAGCGGTTATGTAAATATTATTTACATAAATCTTAAGAATTTTAATTTAAAACTACATAAACAAAATGACAAGTTAAAACAATAAAAGACAGAAAAAATAAAATTTTGTGGAATATACAATAGCAAGTTTTAGACATAACTAATAAAATGTAAATAATTAATAAACGCGCGTTCTCGATATTAATTTCATTAATTCTCTGGAGACTGAGCGGGAACCCGTCGAAAAGTGGTGGCGTCGCATAATTAACGCTCAAACAATAATTAATAATCACATCGTGGACTCGAGCGATTTGCACACGATGTATATTAGCAACGTCATCAACATTAGCAGTACATGTATCGATCATTTAGGTACAACGAAGGACCGAACTCAATATATCTGCGATATTTCGTTGCCGATGGATTCAAAGATTTAAACATTTAGCAAAATGCGCATATATAAATACAATATGTCATTTCAATTTTGCATGGTATATCGCGATAAAATATGATGTTTCTGAAATGTCACGAACGAAATATCGCTTTTAATTTGCGTAAATTCAATGACACTGATAATTTGTCCGAGAATTATTCTAGAGTCGACGCTTTATGACAATTCGCGTTATTTCTCTTATTTTCAAATTATTTCTATATGCTCTCTCTAAAGAGAATATTTTAAATGATCCAATATTTACATATATTGTAACAGAGCTTATACGCTTATAGTGATAATATAATAATCATTTAATTTTTATAAAATTAGTTCATTCAGTTTATTATATAATTATAAATAAAATGTTGTGTATGTGTAAAAATATAATATAAAACGTCGCACACACAACACACATAATATAATTAAATTATTAATTATTGGGACATGAGGTTTACGTAGAGAAATATTTCCTATAGACCATTGCGAAAAATTTCACGCTTGTTCACGAGTTAATAACGTCGCGGCATTAATTACCTGTCCGGAGAGAAGGCCTCTCAATGCCGGGGGATTCCATTCGCGGTTATGGCAGCTGATACACGCGCGGGCCTCGCGCGTTACACGAGCAACGATCGCATAATAAGTATGGAAATTAATATCAAATCGCCGCGGGTATATATACACGGCGGTCCGAAAACACGGCCGCCGGGGCGCGGTGATTCATAACACGGCCGTCGCATAAATTGCGGGTGATATGTTGGCGCGCAATTAGGGTTTGCTAAATCGGCATTACTAATTAGATTCGGCGTACCGCCCGCACGGTCGGCCGGCCACCGTCGCCGCCGCCACTACCGTACAGGTAGGTATAATTGATTCGAGTTTGAAATTAATCTATACCCGCCGCCTGCCGATGATGATCGATAATCGACCCTGAATGCCATGAGAGAGCGCCGCGCGAAGTTGAACGGCGACGACCTAACAAATGGTTACGAAGCGTACAGACGTACACGAATAGTATCGGACGAAACTTTACGACGGTTATATGTATATAGGTTTTTGCTGACAACACAAATGAAGTATGCCAGAGTTAATTAGAAGACACGACGAGATCATCCGTCATAATGGAAAGTTCTTTGTTTGGAACAAGAGAAATAAAGAAAGTATTTCATGCATCGAATAAAATTAAACTTCCTTCCTCTTGATTATTAATATTGTATATGATATTAATTAATTAATACTTGAAGTATTACTTAAATTATATTTAGATTCCCTTTATTAAAAATTATTCTCTGATTGAAAAGTCACAATTTCAATGGGCGGAAATAGTCAACTTATCGAGACTTATGAGACTTTTGGTTGAATAACTTTCAGAGTTAAAATTTTTCTTCTATTTTCCATCTTAATTTTTAATCTAATATTTATTCTTCAGCAATTAAATCACCCTCTTTTGAAACTATTTAATCTATAATTTTGCTGAATGCTCAAACGAATAATTATCGTAAAATATGTCGTGATGACTTGAATTAATAATAATCAATTTTGTTGCTGGGGAACACTGTTGAGTCATTTACGTCTTTGTGACAATTATCCTCATTAATCCTACAGATAAAGCGTTGTGTATAGCCTATTATGTAAAAATTTAATTAGTTTACGCATAATGTTCTCTATATTTTAATATATTATTACATACAGAAAATTTCTCATACGCACCTACTTCTTTGCATTTAGATACTTACTAAAGAAAATAAATATGTCAAATCAATTTTATATTGATATCACTTAATAAGAGAAAAATATTTGCATATACATACAACAAAATTCATGTCGGTTTGAAATTACTGCTGTTCATCGCGAAACAAATTTCGAAATCAATTTATGGAACTTTACAATATTATTCGCGAGATGCGACCGCTATTAAAAAATCGATATTAATAATAATGAGCTGTTTTACGGCTGCTTTCACGCGATCGTAAATCTACATTTGCGTTAATGTTTCGTTGCTTCGCGATAAAATGGTATCATGCTTTCCCCGGACGATGTGATGTAATTGGCACGAGGAAGCGGCGATTTGTCGCGTTTTGCGTCACGCGTGCCGGATATCTAACGATAAGCGCAAAGAAGTAAAAAGTTGATGGGCTATTTACTAGCATTCGCGGTGATAAATCTGTTCGTATCGGGTGGCGTAAACAACCCTTCGTACATCCGTCGGCGTAATGAATCGCGGAAACTACTACGATTCTCGTTCTCCGCCCACTTGCGTAAATTTCGGATTGCTAGAGCGAGATAATCGCATTTATTCTACGTTGTTGAGGAGACGATCTGAATTTTTCCGACAATAATTTGGCAAAAGTCTTTGGAGATGTTTTGATAGATCAGTTTCGAGAGAGAAAAGCGGCAAGCGTCGTTGGTTATTACAAAAACTATTTTATACATGTTATATATTTCGGTTGTTTTTTACATTAAATTATATATATTTTTGATATTTTTGATATATTAAATATTATATATATATAAATAATTATAATAATTACTTTTCTACAAATATATAGAATATTGAGAATAGCCAAGTTTTACCAATTCTTTTATTATAACATTTCATGCCTTATCTCCATTTGTCACTTAAAGATTATAAATGGCGGCAATTAAATTATTGATAATAGAGAGGCAAAATATTCTCGGTTTAGAAGAATAAATTATATTATACTTTGCTTTAAAATTCTTTATGCTCTTTATTAATTGGCATAATAGATACTGAATGTAAGTGAAATATTGATATATTTTTCATTTAAGTATCTCTATTTGTGTTCTCTCAGATTTCTCCTCGGATAATGAATCATCCATTTATTCGAAGCGCGAAAAGCACAAACGACAGAGAAAAAGATAAAAGATTGTCCAAAGACACTTTAAAAATGTCTGTCGTTACCGGCACCGAGGCGAGTCAAGTGCTGTAAACAGATTATATGTACAAAACTGTTGGAAATTTATATAGCTGGAATCCGAGAGGAACGTTCATGTTGATGCACATAGTGATAAGAATCGCTCTCCAAGATAATTGATTTTCCCAATTATTACTAGATTATTTTGAAATAAAGAATTATTGATGGCTATGTGTCAAAATTAACATTTTGAAAAATTTTGAATAGAGACAATTATTTCCGGGCCCTACCTGTTATCAAAGATATAATTTTTTTCCGATTATAAAATACCCTAAAAAAATACAATAGTGATTTTTATAAATGTCCTTTAATGTTAATTTTTCGTAAAAATTTTGGACGCTTAAGTCTATGTGATATTATTCTTCATCTTTGAATTTTCTTAATTTTATTTATTGGTTGTTTACACTTGTATTATATTATCAAAAGTGACTCCTAGATAGAGAGTTGCATTTATGATATGCGTGGATTTCTTTATCGTTGTTTACGTTCTGCACTTTGATTGCTGGATTCTGATCGCAAATATGTAGGGGAAAGTAGGATAAAACCGGGTACTTTTTTGGATTTATCTTCCTACAAAAAAGCAGAGAGTAAAAAAAATTTTGCTGACCGTTAGTAATCTTTAGTGGACCTTAAATTATGAAAAAATGAGGCTAGTTGCAGAAAAAAAATATTTGGTTAAAAAGGATAACAAGACTTTTTGGAGAAGCTAAAATACCCGGTTTTGTCGTACCAGTAGGGTAAAACCGGGGTATCCATTTGAAAACGTGTAAAATACCATGCAATTACAAAATCTAGATTTATTTTAATCAAAATACAATACAAAGATGAGATTCTACAGACAAAAATCACAAATAAAGATATCCTCTTGTTCTACATTGATGTAGAACTTTCTTATTTAATTTTTTAACTTTAAGGGTCTCAAAAAGCTTTTTTTTTAGTGGTTTCTTTTTCTGAGTGGTAGTTTTCGTTTCCAACTTTGCTTTTTGTAAGGAGATAAAATCAGTATTTATCAAAGATATTAATTTAACAAACTTTGTGTTATACAGGATGTCTGATAATAATCGCCTCACCCGTAATGTACAGGTACAGCGGATTAAACCGAGTAGAAAAGTCCTGTACCGTTTTGCGATTTTCGCAATAATTAATAAGAAATCCATTCTTAAAAAATGCTAAATTAATACTCGCAAGAATTATTGCTTTTTTTCCGCGATGCTGACTGATTATCTCGACACACTGCGCTGTGCATTACTTCATATCAATAAAAGGCTGTCCTGGCTGAGTCGCGCCTTCTACAGTTAAAATATTAAGTATGTGTGTATAATTTTAATTTATTTGATTTTGAAAAAAACAGATAACTAGAGTTAATATTTAAATAATTTTATAAATATCTGTGTGCATGTGAAAAAATTAATTAACGCTGTTAATGATTAAAACTCCTTCGAATTCGAAAGAATAAGATTAAAACTATGGGAAAAAGTAATAATTATAATATAGAATAGATCTTTGCGTTTTGCAAATCACAATTTTTCGTATATTGTATAAAGATATACATATTTCAGTATTGGGAGGAGTAAATTTTTTTTGGGCACCCCACGAGATATAAAAGAAACTTTTAACTTATATTCTTAATTTTTACGCTCCAACCAATATTGTAAGAAATATCTTGATTTTTCGTATGACATTTTACGAAAACCTGACAGTATACCTATTACCGGGCGATCATATGGATTAATGCGATATTTATGATTAATGATCAACAATTGCAAAGCTTATTAAGTTTTATATAATGCAAACAATTATGACCAAAAGAATCATTAATAAAGTTACCGATCATTTTTCAATTGCAGAAAAAAATATTTGGGCTACTGATGCATTTTGCGTAAACTTCCAAAGAAAATATCCGAAAAAAATAGACGAAGCTTCGATGTAAATCAACGATTAAATCACGAGATAAACCACGATTTAAAATTTACGACAAAAACGCGAATAAATAAATCGACGATAGCCGTAATACTCGATTTCAATGTATTATATAATTTTTGAAACAATCGGGGGAACGATATAATTATTATATTTAAACGAAAATGTTTTGATGGACATTTGGAGCGCTTTTTATAATCGCGTCTGTAATATAGGATATTTGTGAATATAAAATGCCCGATTAATTTTCAAATGCGTGATTTTATGCAAATTTTGCGATTGAGAATAATATATATATACCGTTTCGCGGAGGATTGACTGAACAGGATAAAACTTTATAAATCTTAAAACACGTTACAAAAAAATTGCGTTATCGCCGCGTTCAATGGAGGATAACTGGCCCAACGATTTGACCAGATCTCGTAAGAAATTACGACAGTTTGTCATGCATCATTTTAATATAACTTTAATTAATCTAATGCCAAATTATTAATCAAATTTAATAATTGATTGAAATAATAATATATAATCTTATAATAATATATAATATTATTTATAATAATATGCAATTTATATTCAAATGAAATTAATAAAACATTTATGTATCTTATATATTATTTTAATAAATCGATAATTTGGCTTTACATCAATTAAAGAAAAAGCTTTCATTGATATAGTAATATAGATGGATGGGCTATGAAAAATTAGAATAAAATAGGCGCAACATAAAAATAAGTTATTACTTTTTCAAATAATCAATAAAATTATTAGCGCCTTCTTCATTAAACAAATTAAATAAAATCTATCAATTGAAAAAAATATCGAACGACTATATTTATGGATAATAAAATACATGCATTGTTAGTATTAAATGTAGTTAGTATTAAATGTGCGAGTACAAATAATTCTCGGGTACCAACTACTCGAGACGGATCGAACCCGATAACAGCGAAATTAAAAAGAAATTTAATTTGAATACTTTGCAACATATAAAACAAATCAAAATAATATCAAATCATAATTATAATAATTCTAACAATAAGTTATAATTAATCTTTTTCTATAGCATTTAAATACATTAATTTACCGATATTTTACTGATATTGGGGTACCCATTCGATTTGTCTCGAAGTTTTAAAGTATACGCACATTTTACGTTACATTCATACATAATATTTTGCAATATAAAATTCAAAAAAGTATAATTTTTTGAAATAGTATATTAATTTGCGCATGTATTTTATTATATCTATGGAATGGTATATCTAAAAACTATTCAGAATTCTC
>NW_021848836.1:0-240 GCF_003651465.1 Formica exsecta | reverse complement strand
GGGCGGGATGTTCAATACCTGCAAATAAAAAAGAAACCACAAAAACTAATGTTAATATCCTCAGTGCCTAGAAATACTTTCTTAAAAAAGAACAAAAATTATATTAATTAAAAAATAATTAATAAAATATATTCGTTCGTAACCATAATGTTTGTATCGAAAAAATTAACAGAAACGGGCGAACTGATTACAATTTGAAATTACTTGAAAAATAAAAATTTATACACAATAGCTATATCC
>NW_021848835.1:129175-131051 GCF_003651465.1 Formica exsecta | reverse complement strand
ATTGATAATATGTTGCTTCATGTCTTCGGGAGTTGTTGGTACATATATATACTATTTGTTCACTCATCATCTCAATGAGATTCTTTGGACAACACATTCTTTCCTCTTGTGTTTATCAACCTCGAAGATATGAAACAATGTTTTCCTAATGGTTATCGGACGATTCCAAAACATATGTTGCAAAGAGTTCCCGCATCTTTTAGAGAATATATTCAAAAGTGTCATGAAATGAATGGGCAACACTTTGAGCATCTTATTAAATAAAATTAATTTATTTTGTTTGAAAAATTATTACTTTTATTAGTTATCTATTACTTCTTCTGTATTCCTAGATTTTTTTATTTCAAAGTCATTCCACGGTCAAAATGTTATAGGTCGTTAGATTCGTCTTTATATCTCGTACAATGAGTTGATTAAAAGCTTCCCATTCCATTTAGAAAAATTTGAAATAACCTTTAACTTTTTGGCATCTTCATTAAAAAAAAAAAAACTAAGACAACTAAAATGCAGCCCTTTTAAAATTATTTAACTTTTATCTTAAACGTTTTTGTGTAAAATTGATATTTATGAAGAGATCTTAGAAGGCAGTTTTTAGTGACTTAGCCTGTATATGATAATGTAATATCATAATTGAAACATGAATATATATGTATAAATATTTAATATGGGCCTAATTTAATTATTAGTTTCTATATGGCGACCATCAATGGGTCCGAAAGGGAAATAAAAAAATTAACAAAAACTCGTGTAAAGCAACTGTACTTGAACTTTTATAAACATATGTTTGTATAATACTCGATATACCAATATGCCAGTATATACCTCTAATTTCACCAAAATAGATGGTTACTTTGAATCGACATCTACAAATACAAGTTTCTATTTTAATATAGTTTATGTTTATTTTTAGAAGAGATGATCAAAATAATTTTTCAAATTGTATATTCAAATTGTATACCTTCAGTACAAATTTGTAAATGTTTGGTTACTGATTTCTTCATTTTTTAAACACATTCAGATATGATTAAAGTTGTTGGAAATTTTGGATTTGTTGATAAAGTATTTAAATAATATAGAGATTAATTATCAGACGTTTTTACAAACTTGTATTGAAATATAAGATTAGAATATACAGAGTTATTATGACCCTGAATAGCATTGTCTTTGTCAAGGTCACGTAAAGGTCACCTTTAATTTCTTAAATGGCAACCTCTAGTTTTCTTTGCATATTCTTGTAGCTTATCTCGAGAGCTTTTCAAAACACTATAACAAAGTATTTTTTCATTAAGTATTTTACGAGATATTTTATTTTTTATATCAAAATATGTCAGATTAGGATATAAAATAACTCGAAAAATACTTTATGAAAAAATATTTTATTATAGTGTTTTGAAAAAACTCGGTGTTATGTTCGCGCTGGATGCTTGGCGAGACATTAGCTGCAAGGCGTTCTCCCTAACAACGAGGGGGTTTTGTTAAAGGATGTTGGGTTTTTGTTTTCCGGAGGCTTTCGGTCTGAAAAGACGCGTGTCATATTCGGTTACGAATATTAATGAATGCTGTATTCTTGTTGTGTATAATATTTGTGTGTATAAAGTTGTTCTCCTTTTTTACGGAAGTGTCCTTTTATTGCGTGTGTGCGAGTGTGAGAAGGCGAGAGAGCGACGAACGCAACAATATATACACACATAACACTCATCCATTCGTATATATACGCACACATATACATATACAAAGTATCTGGTAAGAACCATATCACCTCTCGTGTGCATCTAGGGCGTCTAGGGCGGGTTAAACTGAGTAGAAAGAATTCAAAACTATATCAATTAGATTTATAAGAAATTAAATTGTTCTACGCATTATTGAGATCCAATAA
>NW_021848835.1:120749-125786 GCF_003651465.1 Formica exsecta | reverse complement strand
CATAAATATCGATTTTATACAAAAATATTTAAGATAAAAGTTAAATGATTCAAAAAAATTATATTTTTGTCGTCTTAGTTTATTTTTAGATGGAGACGTCGAAAAGTTTTGAAGATCATCTCAAATTTTTTAAATGGGAAGCCCTGTTCTTAATTAATTATAATTGTAGAGGATGGAAAAACAAATTTAACCATCTATAACACTACGACCATGGGGTAATCTTGAAATGGAAAAAATTTAGAAAAACAGGAGGAGTAATAGATCACTAATAAAAGTTATAATTTTTCAAATAAAATGAATTAATTGTATTTAATAAGGTGCTATCTTTTGAAATCATTCGACATTGATAATATGTTGCTTCATGTCTTCGGGAGTTGTTGGTACATACATATACTATTTGTTCACTCATCATCTCAATGAAATCCTTTTGACAACACATTCTTTCCTCTTGTGTTTATCAACATTGTGTTTATCAACCTCGAAGACATGAAACAATGTTTTCCTAATGGTTATCGGACGATTCCAAAACATATGTTGCAAAGAGTTCCCGCATCTTTTAGAGAATATATTCAAAAGTGTCATGAAATGAATGGGCAACACTTTGAGCATCTTATTAAATAAAATTAATTTATTTTGTTTGAAAAATTATTACTTTTATTAGTTATCTATTACTTCTTCTGTATTCCTAGATTTTTTTATTTCAAAGTCATTCCACGGTCAAAATGTTATAGGTCGTTAGATTCGTCTTTATATCTCGTACAATGAGTTGATTAAAAATAGAGCTTCCCATTTAGAAAAATTTGAAATAATCTTTAACTTTTTGGCATCTTCATTAAAAAAAAAAAAACTAAGACAACTAAAATGCAGCCCTTTTAAAATTATTTAACTTTTATCTTAAACGTTTTTGTGTAAAATTGATATTTATGAAGAGATCTTAGAAGGCAGTTTTTAGTGACTTAGCCTGTATATGATAATGTAATATCATAATTGAAACATGAATATATATGTATAAATATTTAATATGGGCTTAATTTAATTATTAGTTTCTATATGGACACCATCAATGGGTCTGAAAGGGAAATAAAAAAATTAACAAAAACTCGTGTAAAGCAACTGAACTTGAACTTTTATAAACATATGTTTGTATAATACTCGATATACCAATATGCCAGTATATACCTCTAATTTCACCAAAATAGATGGTTACTTTGAATCGACATCTACAAATACAAGTTTCTATTTTAATATAGTTTATGTTTATTTTTAGAAGAGATGATCAAAATAATTTTTCAAATTGTATATTCAAATTGTATACCTTCAGTACAAATTTGTAAATGTTTGGTTATTGATTTCTTCATTTTTTAAACACATTCAGATATGATTTAAAGTTGTTGGAGATTTTGGATTTGTTGACAAAGTATTTAAATAATATAGAGATTATTAATCAGACGTTTTTACAAACTTGTATTGAAATATAAGATTAGAATATACAGAGTTATTATGACCCTGAATAGCATTGTCTTTGTCAAGGTCACGTAAAGGTCACCTTTAATTTCTTAAATGGCAACCTCTAGTTTTCTTTGCATATTCTTGTAGCTTATCTCGAGAGCTTTTCAAAACACTATAACAAAGTATTTTTTCATTAAGTATTTTACGAGATATTTTATTTTTTATATCAAAATATGTCAGATTAGGATATAAAATAACTCGAAAAATACTTTATGAAAAAATATTTTATTATAGTGTTTTGAAAAAACTCGGTGTTATGTTCGCGCTGGATGCTTGGCGAGACATTAGCTGCAAGGCGTTCTCCCTAACAACGAGGGGGTTTTGTTAAAGGATGTTGGGTTTTTGTTTTCCGGAGGCTTTCGGTCTGAAAAGACGCGTGTCATATTCGGTTACGAATATTAATGAATGCTGTATTCTTGTTGTGTATAATATTTGTGTGTATAAAATTGTTCTCCTTTTTTACGGAAGTGTCCTTTTATTGCGTATGTGCGAGTGTGAGAAGGCGAGAGAGCGACGAACGCAACAATATATACACACATAACACTCATCCATTCGTATATATACGCACACATATACATATACAAAGTATCCGGTAATAACCATATCACCTCTCGTGTGCATCTAGGGCGTCTAGGGCGAGTTAAACTGAGTAGAAAGAATTCAAAACTATATCAATTAGATTTATAAGAAATTAAATTGTTCTACGCATTATTGAGATCCAATAATAAAAAAGATAAAAAACATATACAAATATTGCATAGTTCATCGAATTCATTTGATGGACATTGGGTCTGTAGTTATTATAACATGAAGGATATATTTATTTACGATTCTCTCAATTCTAAGAAATTACATGAACATCATAAACAATTCTTAACAAGACTGTTTCCAACGTATAATTTTGAAAAGCGTTCTGTCAAATTTCCTACCGTGCAACGTCAACCAAATGGTAATAATTGTGGTGTTTTTGCAATAGCTTTTGCGATTTCTTTGTTATTTAATATTAAACCTGAAAAAGTAAAGTATGATCACAATTTAATGCGTCTGCATTTGTTGAAAATTTTTGAAACAAATTTAATAGAGCATTTTCCTCAAGATTTACAATATATTCCTCAGAAAGTGCTTCCATTAGCAGTAGTAAAAGCAAGAGAGGCTGAAGCTATTCGTATGCGTACGAAACGTCAATATGAGACAAAACAACAAAAATTAAGATTAGAAGGAAGTTGCGAGATTTCTCAATTTAAAAAAGTTTCAAGTAATAGTCAGTTACAAACAAAATGCATTTCAAAACAATGTCCAGAAATATGGAATCTAATTTGAATACAATATTTGCCACACTTCGAAATACAGAGCAATATTGGCGTAAACCAAGAAGCGATTTAAATTGTATGACATAACATTATGGACCTGCGACATGGTTTTTAACATTAAGTCCGAGTGAATGGTTATGGGAAGATTTAGGCGAATATATTCGTGAGGTAAATAGATGGCACGACACTTCTTTATGCGTTAGCGTACTTGTTGCTACAGATCCTGTATCAACATCCAGGTTTCTCGATAATAAATTTCGGGCAATGCTTGATTTCATTAGCTCCAAAGATCATCCAACTGGAGAAGTAACACACTATTTCTGGCGACGAGAATACCAAGGTAGAGGTATACAACATTTCCACTTATTAATTTGGATTAAAAATATTGAAAAAGTTTCCAAATTTATTTTACAATATATAAGCTGCAAAATGCCGGATCAAAATATCTCGCCATTATTGTACAGGCGTGTTAATACGCATCAACGACATATACATAACGATTATTGTCTTCGCTCTAAAAAAGTGGGACGTAAAGTTATTCGTCGGTGTCGTTTTGGATTTCCTCGTCCCGTTACTGAAACTTTGAATATGAGAGATGTGGCAACTTCGATAGCAGGTAGAAAACAATTGAAACATAAAAGTAGGCTTTATGATCTTCCTCGAACAGATAATGAAGTTAATATAAATGATTATAATCCTGTTCTTCTTACTGCATGGGAAGGTAATATGGATATACAATTTATTGGTGAAAAATCATCACTGCTTACCTGGTACATTACTAAATATATGAATAAAGCGGGAAAAAGTGAATTGTCTGATACTATCCTTGATAGTAAAAATAATAAAAACAAATCATTAGCGAGTTGTCTTTGGAATATCGCTTTACGATTTACGAATAATAGAGAATGTGGAGCTCTCGAAGCTGCTGATACATTGCTAGGTATTTCTTTATACGGAACTGATCGAAACACGACTATTAAATGGTTAGATGTTAACCAGATACGATATAGAAAATTAAAAAATCGCAAAGAAATTGAAGCTCTCGATGCTGAATCTACAGATATATTTTATCCATCTTTAATAGATAATCATTATCCACATAGACCAAACGAACTAGAAAGGATGTCTCTTTATGAATTTGCACAATGGTACGATATCTCGAAAATAAAACCGAAAAATGAGGATATTGAATATTATAAAATAGATGATGGTTATTATCTTAAACGGCGACAGCGTGGATATCTTATTAATCATTATAGATATGATGTTAATACACAGCCAGAAAATTATTTCTTTTCGTTATTGCTTATGTTTCAACCATGGCGAAAATTGGAGGATCTTAGAAATGAATGCGACACTTATGCCGAATCGTTTCACAAAGTAAAACTGCATCTTGTACAAGCATTGCAATATCATGAAAGATTAGAAGAATTGCAAAAAGCGTTTGAAACTGCAACAGAGTTAGTTCAGCAATGCTTAGATAATGATTTACAAAAACAGCAGTCCGAGGATGATCCTGAAAATCCGATAGGTGTTCAAAATATACAAGCTGGTGAAGCAATGCAAGATTTTAAAGATTTTGGTGATAAAGTAATTCGAGAAATCGATGTATCTGAAATGATAGCAAAATTAAATACGGATCAAAAACGAGTATTTGATAGAGTTATTAATACTGTAGATTCAGATAAATCAGTATTACGATTATATATTAGCGGAGAAGGTGGTACTGGAAAAAGTTTCTTAATCAAGACTATTAAATGCTGGATAAAACAAAATCTTAACAAAGATACTGCTGTAGCAGCACCTACTGGTATAGCAGCATTTAATATAGATGGTTTGACAGTTCATAGATTGCTTCAATTACCCGTTGAACATGGTCATATTCCTAAATATAAACAACTATCTGATCATGTATTGAAAGTTTTACGAGCAGATCTTAAAGATGTTATTCTTTTTGTGATTGATGAAGTGTCGATGATATCTAATTTAATTTTAATGTATATACATCTTCGATTGTCTGAAATATTTGACACTAGTGATTGCGATGATGGTTGGTTTGGTCAAAAGCACATTCTTTTATTCGGAGACTTGCTTCAACTACCTCCTGTACACGAAGATCCTATCTTTATGCATTTATCCGATGAAAAAATTGCTAAACATCTTGGTTCCTTAAGTGCTGTTAATTTATGGACTACATTATTTGACTACGATGAATTGA
>NW_021848835.1:102454-120580 GCF_003651465.1 Formica exsecta | reverse complement strand
AGAGGTATACAACATTTCCACTTATTAATTTGGATTAAAAATGCACCGATTTTCGGTGAATTTATTATTGAAGAAGTCTCTAAATTTATTTTAGAACATATAAGCTGCAAAATGCCGGATCAAAATATCTCGCCATTATTGTACAGGCGTGTTAATACGCATCAACGACATATACATAATGATTATTGTCTTCGCTCTAAAAAAGTAGGACGTAAAGTTATTCGTCGGTGTCGTTTTGGATTTCCTCGTCCCGTTACTGAAACTTTGAATATGAGAGATGTGGCAACTTCGATAGCAGGTAGAAAACAATTGAAACATAAAAGTAGGCTTTATGATCTTCCTTGAACAGATAATGAAGTTAATATAAATGATTATAATCCTGTTCTTCATACGAATAATAGAGAATGTGGAGCTCTCGAAGCTGCTGATACATTGCTAGGTATTTCTTTATACGGAACTGATCGAAACACGACTATTAAATGGTTAGATGTTAATCAGATACGATATAGAAAATTAAAAAATCGCAAAGAAATTGAAGCTCTCGATACTGAACCTACAGATATATTTTATCCATCTTTAATAGATAATCATTATCCACATAGACCAAACAAACTAGAAAATATGTCTCTTTATGAATTTGCACAATGGTACGATATCTCGAAAATAAAACCAAAAAATAAGGATATTGAATATTATAAAATAGATAATGGTTATTATCTTAAAGGGCGACAGCGTGGATATCTTATTAATCATTATAGATATGATGTTAATACACAGCCAGAAAATTATTTCTTTTCGTTATCGCTTATGTTTCAACCATGGCGAAAATTGGAGGATCTTAGAAATGAATGCGACACTTATGCCGAATCGTTTCATAAAGTAAAACTGCATCTTGTAGAAGCTTTGCAATATCATGAAAGGTTAGAAGAATTGCAAAAAGCATTTTTTAAAATGTTTCTATTTAAATAATTAAAATAAGACTGTTTTGTATAGAGTTAAAATAACATTATCTTGTAGAGCAGTTTTTTTAATTTAAAATAAATAACACTTTTTTGTGTAACACTTTTTCACATGGCGCGTTTACTTGGCGCTTTTTTTTACCTTTTTTTAAAAAGGTAAATTTTACTCAGTGTTTTAAAGTAAATGCTGAAAGTGGCTGCCATTTACTTCCTGACAATGTGCCAACGATCTGGTGACCGAGGTGGCCAATCCTCTCCTCCCTCATTTCTGTTCCTTCTTCCTATCCATTGTAATGGAAAAGTCTCATTTAAAATTTGACGTGGCCGTAAATCAAATTGAGCAGGAGCCCCATCATGCTGAAACCATATTTCTTTGGAATTATTTGGAAAAATATTTCGAATGGCTGGAATTATTTGATCTACAAGTAATCTCTCATATCTTTGAGCGTTCAGATTTTTTTCAAAAAAAAACGGCCTTATTAAGTAGCCGTCTATTATTCCACACCATACATTAATTTTTTGTGGATATTGTGTGTGAGTTTCCCGCACCCAATTCGGATTCTCATCTGACCAGAAACGAAAATTTTGATTATTAACTTCTCCCGTTAATGTGAAAGTTGCCTCGTCTATAAAAACAATTTGATAAGGGAAGATAGGCCGGACATCTATTAGTGCCATCATTCTTTCACAAAAACCTATACGACGCTCCAGATCTCCGTCTTGCAATTCTTGAACATATTGTAATTTGTATGGATAGAACTTGTTTTTCTTTAAAATTTTCCAAACGGACTTGGGAGTAATATCGTGAATTTGAGCGGCTCTGTTAATAGTAGAATTGGGATCTTCAATAAATGTCTGCATAATATCAAGTTGTTTTACTTCGTTAGTGGCAGACGATGATCTCCCTGATTTAGGACGATTTTTTACGCTACCAGTTTCTCTAAACCGTTCTATTGTTTTTAAGACAGTGGACTTATTAATTCGACGATTCGGATACGTCTCATTAAATAATCGAGCGACAGCAGCGTACGATCGCTCGTTGTCACCCCATCCACGCATCATGAGGATATTGATTCTTTCACGTTCCGACAATTCGCCAGCCATTTTTAAAACATTTAATTTTTAATCTGCCTAAAATCTGTGAAAACAACTGATTTTGAGTAGCCGTGAGAACAACTGATTTTGAGTAGTCGTGACAACAACTGATTTTGAGTAGCCGTGAGAACATCTGATTTTGAGTAGTCATAAGAACAACTGATTTTGAGTAGCCGTAAAAACAACTGATTTTGAGTAGTCGTGAGAACAATTGAGTTTGAGTAGCCGTGAGAAAAACTGATTTTGAGTAGCCGTGAGAACAACTGATTTTAAATAAATGTGAGAAAAACTGATTTTGAGTAGCCGTGAGAAAAACTGATTTTGAGTAGCCGTGAGAAAAACTGATTTTGAGTAGCCGTGAGAAAAACTGATTTTGAGTAGCCGTGAGAAAAACTGATTTTGAGTAGCCGTGAGAAAAACTGATTTTGAGTAGCCGTGAGAAAAACTGATTTTGAGTAGCCGTGAGAAAAACTGATTTTGAGTAGCCGTGAGAAAAACTGATTTTGAGTAGCCGTGAGAACAACTGATTTTGAGTAGCCGTGAGAACAACTGATTTTGAGTAGCCGTGAGAACAACTGATTTTGAGTAGCCGTGAGAACAACTGATTTTGAGTAGCCGTGAGAACAACTGATTTTGAGTAGCCGTGAGAACAACTGATTTTGAGTAGCCGTGAGAACAACTGATTTTGAGTAGCCGTGAGAACAACTGATTTTGAGTAGCCGTGAGAACAACTGATTTTGAGTAGCCGTGAGAACAACTGATTTTGAGTAGCCGTGAGAACAACTGATTTTGAGTAGCCGTGAGAACAACTGATTTTGAGTAGCCGTGAGAACAACTGATTTTGAGTAGCCGTGAGAACAACTGATTTTGAGTAGCCGTGAGAACAACTGATTTTGAGTAGCCGTGAGAACAACTGATTTTGAGTAGCCGTGAGAACAACTGATTTTGAGTAGCCGTGAGAACAACTGATTTTGAGTATATCCATACAAATTACAATATGTTCAAGAATTGCAAGACGGAGATCTGGAGCGTCGTATAGGTTTTTGTGAAAGAATGATGGCACTAATAGATGTCCGGCCCATCTTCCCTTATCAAATTGTTTTTATAGCCGAGGCAACTTTCACGTTAACGGGAGCAGTTAATAATCAAAATTTTCGTTTCTGGTCAGATGAGAATCCGAATTGGGTGCGGGAAACTCACACACAATATCCACAAAAAATTAATGTATGGTGTGGAATAATAGACGGCTACTTAATAGGGCCGTTTTTTTTTTGAAGAAAATCTGAACGCTCAAAGATATGAGAGATTACTTGTAGATCAAATAATTCCAGTCATACGAAATATTTTTCCAAATAATTTTGAAGAAATATGGTTTCAGCATGATGGAGCTCCTGCTCATTTTGGTTTACGGCCACGTCAAATTTTAAATGAGACTTTTCCATTACGATGGATAGGAAGAAGGAACAGAAATGAGGGAGGAGAGGATTGGCCACCTCGGTCACCAGATCTAACTCCTCTTGATTATTATCTATGGGGATACCTGAAGAGTAAGGTTTACAAAACAAAACCTGAAAGCATCCAAGATATAAAATAAAGATGAATAAATTAATTTATTATCATGTAGGAAAACAAGAATAGAAAGAATAAAAGTTGAGCAAATAAAAGAATATAATAATGGGAATGAAAGAATACAATAAAGAACAAGCAGAGAAAAAGAGAGAGAGAACGAATGAAGAGTAAGCGAGATAGCTAACATGAAAGACTTCCGAAGTCTCGCTCGCGAGGCTCGCTTTATCTATAATCTTTCGCGTTATATACCGTTACTGTAAAATTTTTTTTTTTCGCGCTTATTGATCCGAAAATAATTACAATGAAATGTATAAAATATAAACATTTTACAAAATAAAAACTGAAACTTACATTTTGGATGTTATTAATATGAATATAATTATAATGGATTAATGAGATTCTTGCGATAAAAATGATACTAATTACTAGCGGGCTTAGAGCTAACAGGCTTAAGACTACGGCGCGGTATCTACAGGCAACTTATAAACTAGGGTCAGGCCAGGTAGCTAGGTATTGCGGGCAGGGCCGAGTGTCACGTCGAACCCTGCCTTGGCAACGAAAGCCGGTGCAATCCGACGGAGCCAAGTACAG
Organism: Formica exsecta; assembly: GCF_003651465.1. Lineage (NCBI taxonomy): Eukaryota > Metazoa > Arthropoda > Insecta > Hymenoptera > Formicidae > Formica > Formica exsecta. Next base: position 116,366 of record NW_021848835.1, on the reverse strand, counting down.
CCTTGGCCCCAGGTAGAGATAGGAGCCGGTGCAACCCGGCGGAGCCGAGTGCAACCTTGGCTCTAGGAGCGATAGAGACAGGAGCCGGTACAACCCGGCAGAGTCAAAGGCAACCTCGACTCCAGGTAGAGAACGTCGGTGCAACCCGACAGGGCTAAGTTCAGCCTTGGCCCCAAGAGGTGGTAGGTAGTGGTTAGATCGGTGTCAAGAGCTGGATGGCAGGACAGAATGTGGTCTCGATGTCTCGGCCGGCCGGGCTTATATACCCGGCCGGCGTCCCCCACTGTACGCCGTCGGTCCGGCGGTGGGAGTCGGTACCGCGTGGGGACACCGCGAGAGAGATAGTGCGTGCGGAGAGAGATAGCGATAGCAGGATAGGTAGTGCTGGGTAGAGTAAAGCGAGTCGTGCGGGTATATATATATATATATATTTGTATCTACACGGCCTGTAGTAACGACCCTGCCGTTACATATATATACCCAGTCAGCAAAGTCTGTTCGAACAGATTTTATCAAATGTCTGCTACAAATTTTTGTTAGCAGAAAGACTGCAGATTGTCTACAAAGTCTGTTATATCAGATAATGATAGCAGAATGTCAGCAGAAATATTACAGAACCTGCTGACATAATTTGACAGCAGATCAGTAGCAGAAACCGAGCAGGATTTGCACAATGCCAGATCTCACGAGATAAACACAGATTAGATAGAACAGTTTATTAGAATAAGTATTAAAACAGTTTATTAGTTTATTCAGATAAAGACATATATATACAGAGCAGCGTGCAGGGCTAGGCGATGTCGGTCAACGTACGTTCTGTGGTGGGCTGGTAGCGGGGCGCAAAGCGGCAGGCGGCGAGAGGCGCAAAGCGGTTGGTGCAAAACGGCAGGCGGCGAGAGGCGCAAAGCGGGCCCGGCGCACTATCGGCAACGGTTTTATTTACACGCGGGCTTATTATTACGGCGCGGACTTATTACTAGCGGACTAAACATTACGGCGCGGTTATAACGAGCGGACTTATTACTAGCAGGCTTAACGGGCGGACTTATAGTTAACAGGCTTATTACTAGCAGGCTTATGGCTACGGCGCGGTATTTACATGCACTTAAGAGCTAGGGTCAGGCTAGGCGGTTGGGTATTGCCGGCAGGCCCGAGTGTCACGTCGTGCGCTGCCTTGGCAACGGAGACCGGAGAAACCTGGCGGGGCTGAAAGAAACCTCAGCCCGGGCTGGTATCAGGAATCGGAGAAACCCGGCGGGGCCAAGAGAAGCCTTGGCCCGTGAGGTAGCGAGAGCCAGAGAAACCCGGCAGAGCTAAGATAAGCCTTAGCCCCAAGAGGTAGCTGGTTAGGTCGGTATCAGGAGTCGGATCGCAGGATAGGATCTGGTCTCGATGTCTCGGCCGGCCGGTCATATACCTGCCGGTTATATACCTGGACGGCGTCCCCCACTACGCGTTATCGGCCCGTCGGTGGGGTTCGGTTTGGTGTGGGGGTACTGCGAGAGAGATAGCAACTATGTAGAGTGAGCAAGCGGGATAGGTAGAGCGGGGTAAAGTAAGCGGTCATGCGTATCTAATATATATATATATATACATTTTTACATATGTGCAGGCGCTAGTGGCGGGTCTGTCGTCACAACATTTTTTATATATGTTTAATATATGTATATAAAGTATAGATATATTGTATATACAGAGTGTAACAAAAAAGGTGTCCACTACTTTAAAAGTGGATAGTACATATTAAAATGATCAAAAAAGTTCTTATCAACATCCCAAATAATCAAGCGTGATTAATCATATTGATTATTGCATATTGCTGTCATATTGCCAACAATAATACAGTTGTTTGCTGTCATGTTGTCAACAACTGCATTATTATTGGCAACATGACAGCAACCTCACAGACACTTGGCTATCTGGGAAAGGTTCGCAAATGATCCCCTACCAAGATATATACTCCGTCCAAAGAGAGAATGACCTCGGTCCGCGCATAAGCCGGCAAAGTGGGGTGAACATGGCGAGATACTCAATACCGTATACGTAGATACTTCTGTGGATGGAGACCTGCGCGAAACGGACGAGTTTTCGTCCGGACCGAGGTCATTCTCTCTTTGGACGGAGTATAGATATAACAAATTTTAAGTTTAAATTCGTTGTTAAAATTATTAAATGAATACAATCAATGCAATATTTCGATTTTGTTTTTTGTTTTCATTTAACATCGTTCTGTCAATCAAAACAAAATTTTTCAAAAAGTAAAATTTGGTGTTAGTATATATATATAATATATCTAATGTATATTTTTTTTTACTTTCCATTTTTAGACAAAAAGACCCCAAAATCTTCATTTTTATTTATTTTTTTCCAATTTTTTAAATATACCAATACTTTTTAAATAATAATTAAATTAGATATATTATTAATAAATATTTTGAATAAAATTTTTTATTATATTATTTATATTTTTATTATATATGTATATATTATATTTTGTTTTTTTTTATTATTTTACCTCCTACTCTATAGGTGTATACTCCCTCATACATCAACTTATAGAGTAAAACTTTTTATACTCCCTCATACATCAACTTCAAAAGTAAAACTTTTTACCTACTATTCTTTACCTTCTACTCTATGGATGTATACTCCCTCATACATCAACTTCAAAAGTAAAAAACTTTTTACTTACTATTCCTTCCTTCTACTCTATAGGTGTACTCCCTCATACATCAACTTTAAGAGTAAAACTTTTTACCTACTATTCTTTACCTTCTACTCTATAGGTGTATACTCCCTTATACATCAACTTCAAGAGTAAAACTTTTTACCTACCCTACTATTCTTTACCTTCTACTCTATGGATGTGTACTCCCTCATACATCAACTTCAAGAGTAAAACTTTTTACCTCCTACTCTATAGGTATACTCCCTCATACATCAACTTCAAAAGTAAAAAATTTTTTACTTACTATTCCTTCCTTCTACTCTATAGGTGTATACTCCCTCATACATCAACTTTAAGAGTAAAACTTTTTACCTACTATTCTTTACCTCCTACTCTATAGGTGTATACTCCCTCATACATCAACTTCAAGAGTAAAACTTTTTACTTACTATTCTTGTTAGTTGTAATGGAGAATTACACTAATGAAGAAATAGCAGACATATATTTGATATATGGTCTTGCGAATTGTAATAGGGCTCACAGAATGTATTGCCGTGCAAGAACGCCACTTTGAACATCTTCTTTAAATTTTGTACTTGTTCTGACAATTTAAAACGTATTCTGTTCGTTAATAAACCGAATTTAAGCATAAGTCTGTTACGGATATAGTTGATACCAATTTGATAGCAACTTTTGAATAAATTTGTTGCCAATCTGCTATATTGCACATGTTTTGCTTACTAAGAAATTAAGTAAAAATAGGGAAAAAAAAGAAAAGTATAAAAAATACAAGTTTTATTATAATTTTAATAAAAGACAATTTTTTTAAATTTGTAAGTAGTCGAAAAATCTATTATTATACCGATTGCTATCAATGACTATCATTTACGCCACCCTTAATCGGGTTTAATAACATCCGTAATTCTAAAACTGGCCAATCACAGCTACTCCTCTGAAGAATGGAATGACCGTGATTGGCCTGTGACGTGTAAACGTAGACATAGTGTGATTAATACAACACATATCGATTGGTCCATAAAATAAGCAGCACAATAAACCAATCAGAGCGTCCCGTGTTCAACTGGCCAATAGGCAATGTATCCAATTGAATTTCACCCAGATTGTTATATCGTAAAATTCTAAAAAGTGTTTCTAAGAGTACATTAAAAAAAACATTTATCAAATTCCGAAATAATGGGCAGATGTGAAGATATGGTGGAAAATATGGCAATAATTTTTTTTCTAGTTTCGAGTATGTAGAAAATGATAAATGTTATTTATCTTGAAAAATATGTTATATATTACAAAAATTCTTATGTACATATTGATTTATTAACATTGCATTCATATTATGTTCACGCGACGATATCATAAATTTTAAAATAGCGCTGGTATCAATTCAGAAAAAAATGAATTTAACACACAATCTGTCCCATGTATCAATCAACTCCAATTTTTTCTATATTACGAATCGGTTTCAAATTAATATACTTAAGTTGCAAAAATTTTTTAACTCTTTTTTCATTAAACAGCTTCATGCTGCCTACATATTAAACGGTTTAATTGATATTGTAAATACATATGTATTGTATGTTTCAATATTAAAAGTGGTAAAAATTGTTCCATTTTTTAGTATTACCTCAGTGATGAGACATTCTCCAATATAGCAATATGCGAAAATTGTACAAACTACACAACATATATATAAAACATATATTATGAAAGGTATAATGTTAATCTCATCGCCATATTCTGAATTCTGAAATATAATTTGATCGATTAGTTGATAATTATGAAAAAAATTAAATTGTATATATATAATATTTCAAACTTGGCGAAAAATAAATATATAATGTTATAATAAAAGAGAGGATGAAGTTCTAAGCACTGACAAAGTCAAGATATAAGAAGATAGAAGACAAATAAGAGCTAAAACGCAGGAAGTAAACGCAAAAAACTGATATGTTAAACTTTGTATGTATATATAGGGTGTTAAAAAAAACCATTCAATATTTATATGGTAGATAAGACACACCATACTGAGTAAAAAAACTTTAATAAACATAGATCAAAAGCTCAACCGTTTCTAAGATATAAACATTTTATCATATCGAAATATTCACATTATTATAAAAAAATTATGCATATCTTTCCTTTCGTTAACATAGATAGTTTTTGAAAGCAACCACTATGCTCACAATAGAGTTCAGTTTGTGTTTCGGTCTATCTGTTTAAGTTTAAAAGACAAAAAGGGGTGGCCAGTGGCCACTTTTGGTGAGACACCCTGTATATATATAATTTTACATCTTAAGTAGACAATAAACGGATGAATCTTAAGTAGACAATAAACGGATAAAATGATTTCAATTTTTTCGGACATTTATCTGCCCAATTTCTAAGAAACAATCAGTCCAATATCTGAATTACCTTTGTTGGGATTGTATCAGAAATTAAACTGATAGAAATAATTACATTTTTAATCTTCTGCCAGTTGCTCTTTGTAAGCTTTATACATATAATTCTCATGATTAAAAATCAAATACGAGATGAACGCACAGCGCGTCGCATAGCGGTAAACAAACGAACTAGCGGCTGAGTACTATTTTTTTGTAAAGATTTTGGAATGTTTCGCGCAGTAACATTTTTCATGAAATAAATAATAATTTTGGATATATAAAAACGTGCACATCAAATTCAATTATTAATACTAAACAATATTTCATAGTTTTGTAATATTTTCAGCATACGCGAAAAGTAAAATGAGGTAATTGTTTCGAATAAGGCCTTTTCTGAATTTTGAGAAATATGATCGGATCTCTCGGTAAAACTCTTTGTTGTGACACCAACAGTGATAATCAGTCGGGGGAGCCCGACCCCCATCACCCCCCTTCCCCTAAAAAACGAAAAACCCCCAAAATTACCCAAAATTATATAATTATTTATTTCTGATTTAAAACTAAAATTTGGTTTGGGTTAGGTTATATCATCCAGAAGTGGAGCCCCCCGTAGGGGGGGGCGGAACCCACTGCATCCACACATACACTTTCTCATTCACACAAAGCTCTAGGCGTGCCAGCGCGCTGGCACGGAGAGCGTACGTCCCACGGTCTAGCGAAACGCGCGCTCATTCACCAATCTTTTTTAATTAATATTTCAATAATTATTGTGAAAATTGCAAAATGGTACAGGACTTTTCTGTTCAGTTTATTGTGCTCTACCTGCTCACGAGCGTTGTCAAGGATGCTTTGGGACATCCTGTATAATTCAGAATCATAATACATTATGATAAGCGTATATGATAGGTGTGCGTACGCTGACTCTCATCGAACAAAATTCGATGATTGCATACGATTGCATCGATTTCCATCCGTCAAAGATGATCGTTTTAAAACATGGATCAGTCATTCTGGTAAGCTTTTTACATCTACAGTTATTACACTCACAGTAAATACATAATATCGGTTCATACAAGTATTTTCCACATTGTTTCGTCGATCCCATGAAATGTTTTAGAACTTTATGATTTCGTAGCACTTCAACTTTATGGAGTTGACAAAATTATGATAAAAATTTTGTTAAGAAATTGATAGAAAACAGCGCTTTTTACGTTACGATATAATTTTTTAGCGAGATATAAAATAACTGTATAATAAATATTTTCTTGACAGGTAATTCACGGCTGGCTACAATTTCTCCAGCTACGGTGAGAAATTACGGAATATGTAACAACTATTTCAGCGACACTAGTTTTCTCAACGCTAATAAAATAGATTTGAAATGGAATGCTGTACCAATACCATATTCAAGAATCCAACAGCACGAGAATTTAATTCCAACGACTTCTCAGACACAGACTGCCACATATTTCAATTCCACTCCTTGTCCTCAAACTTAACAACTCAATGATTTAGGGTGTAAAAACAGCAACGATAATATTTCTGCGGTCACACGTCTACCCTCAATATCTGCTTGGCACTTTTACGCACTATGAAGTGGCAAAAACAGATTCTGTTGCAATAGAAGGAAGTGATAAGAATAGAAGCGATAAAATACTGCGGGTATATCATCACAATCGTTTAACATTTGATGACAATTATTTGGATGATATGGACTGGATAAAATTTGACCCCCAACCAGTATGCATATCAAAAACGGTCGACAATATAAAAAAACCGATTGCAGTTGCACGAAAAAAAATTTATATCGATAGAAAAAAAGATTCAGATCAATTTATTGAAGAAAATTAAAAGACTGCAAAATGTTATTCATCGTCTACAACGAAAGATTCGAAAACTCCGAAGCAATATAAAGCGAGCTACTAAGAAAGAATTAAAAATAAAAAAGCAAATAACCGTGGACGAGTTTTTGGACGAAAAGAAATGTTATAATCCCTCGGCATGAGCAATGGTCAAATTACAATTGCATAAACTAAACGCGCCTTATACGCAGGACGAAAAAGACCTGTCGAAGCAATTATATTTTCATTCAGCTGCGGCACTTGTTCGATTAAGAAAAGATGGTTGTAATTTTCCTGCAAAAAACAATATACAAATGTGGATTGCTGAGTATAATATTACAACTGGATTCTGTGATATCATTTTTAAAAAGCTGGCCGAAAAATTTTCCGCTCTACCAACGGATGAGAGGATTTGCGCCCTCAAATGAGACGAAATGGCAATCAAAAGTTATGAAGAATATTCGACAAAATTCGACATAATTGAGGGGCTAGTTGATCTCGGTCCTTTGGGGAGATGGCATATACGGGCAAAACAGGTTTTTGTATTTTGCGTGGACAGCTTAAACGCTTAAAATCCTTGGCATCAACCTCTTGCATATTTTCTCTCTGGAACAGGAATTACAACACAAGAAATCGGATAGCTCGTAACAATTTGTCATCAAAAATTGATAGATGCCGGGGCGATTGTCAAATTATTGACCTGTAATCAAGGTGTGGCGAATCAACAATTGTACCGTTCAATTTAAAAAGTAACGCCAGAGAGACCAATTTGTGAACTCAATGGAACGGAAGTTTTTGCAAGCTTCGACTTCCCGCACCTTGTTAAACGATTGTTAAGTCAATTACGCCAACATAAAATATTGTATCACAATGGAAAAGTCATTGCTGCGTATAAAGATTTTGAAGATACATGGAAATACGACAGAGCAAACGGCACATCTTCTCTCTCACATGTCTGAGGCTCACTTGCACCCAAACGGATTTGAAGCCATGAATGTGAAGAGGGCTTTTCAGATGCTCAGTCATACTTATGCATGTGCGATCAAGTTGGCAGGAAGTGATAAAAACGGACTTCAATCCTCGACATGGGAAGCAACAGTAGATTTTGCGGAAATGGTGAACCGAGTAATTGATACATGTAACTCTTACAAACTTATATTCCGCAATCCGCAAAAACGTCCGCTATCTCCAAGAAATCCTGAAATTGAAGAATTATTGACAGAATTCATTGACTGGTCTTTGAAATGGAGTACAAAACCAGATGGTTTACAACGTGCCCCGTGTCTAAAAGGTTTTCCTTTATCTGTACAAGCAATATTGGGTGTATATAAGTCAATTGCTAAGGAATATCCTGGCTTTGAATTAGCTGCTGGTTTATGTAACCAGGATTCGGTTGAACACTTATTTTATAAGCTAAGACAACGAGGTGGACATAATCCAAATCCAACAGCACGAATGGTTCGCTTATCGATAAGGCATATATTATCGACTGGATATATTTATGGAAGCGATAGAGCAAACGTTCAATGCGACAAGGCTCTATCGCTGTTGAATCCAATTACGACAGAAGTAAGTAGAGCATTTGAAATGGTAGATGAGCCTGAATTAGTTGAATTTCAGAAAGATATTGAGGAATCGAGCGAGAATTCAAACGTGCGAGAAGCATTAAACACTATTGAGAGTGAGGTTGAAATCGAAGACATTGAGAAAAATTCAATGTACGAGTTAAATGCGATCAATTACTTAGCAGGATATGTGGCACACAAAATAATTGCCAATAGCAATTGCGATATTTGCCGAGATGTGATGTTGAAAATTCCAATGGAAGACGCGACCGAAAACGAAATTTATACGCATGCAAAAGAATATAAAAATCAAGATGAGGACGCACCATCCGTATCCAAACTAAAACGGCCGACTTCATTGTTCGAAAAAATTGTTGGTCTCCAACTACGTACATTCAATGATTCTTGGTCTCATCATTGGAAATCAAATACTGTGCTGCAGGACATAGTGCGTGAAATGCGAAGCGTAACAAACGCTGTATTTCCAGATTGGTTTGATGGAACAGGCTCGTGTAAACAGTATCGTTTATATGCTTTAGATTTTTTAACTAAAGTTAAATTGTATTCTCGCACAAGATGCAATAACCGAGCGGCGAAAGCGGCAAGTCGTAATAATAAATCAAAGAATAGGAAATTCAAGAATATCACGCACCAGTAATATTTATTTAGTTGCATATTATTTTATTAACTTAAGTGTTATAGCTTACTTTGCATATGTGCATGTGTGCATGTATGTATGTATAATACATATGTATATGTAACCTGCATACTATTTATGATACACAACTCATTTACGTTCTACACATTAGTTATAACTTATAACTATGTTTTATTAACTTATTATTTTTTACCCGATTAGTTTATATCTATTTATAGCTTTTGTCGAATAATTTTTGATAATTGAATCACTTATTATTTCGTTATTATATATATTTTGCTTGCGATCAATCGTGTCGCAATTATTAGATTATTATTGATTATTTTTTGATGAATAAATAATTGTGGTTTTTCCAGAAATATTTTACATTTTAAAAATCTTAAGGTTATTTTTATTGCGCATCAATTTGTATTACGGCATTGATTAATGTTCTATCATGAACGAATGCACGGACTTGGCGCGAATTAAATTTCTGATTTTATTTGAGAACAATTTATTATCACACTTATATAACAATATTATAACACTTTGTAGGTCATTTCAATCAAGTTCTTTTCATTCGATAGTATACATTATGTCATATATATATAGTACGGAACTTTCAGGTAAAATATTGAACATAGCAAAAATATCAATTTGTGTTTAAATCGAAAATAATATTTGTTGATTTTCTTCAATATGACAGTCACAATTTTATATGGAAAAATGTGTGTGTATTTACATATAATATTAATTCAATAAGAGAAGTTTAGAACACCATATATATATATATATATATATATATACATGTATATATATATGTTACGGTCAAAATCCGCAAAGGTGTGCAAAGTCGATATTGCCCGGGCAATTATCTAATATTTATTGCGCCCGTGACATAATATAAACGTCCCACACAGCATACATATCCAAAAGATGTTTAGAAGACATCTCGAAATATAGATATCCTATTGGCTAAAAATATCTTCTGGACATTTTGTAGATATGCATGTAAATTAATTAATTTCTTGATATTCAGTAGCCATAGAATTATATGAAATATTTTAAATAATCCATATTCTCTCTTTTTCATCAATTTTAAATTTTAAATTGTATTTTTTTACAATTTTTAAATATTGTTATCCTTGTCTAAATAGAAAAATTTATTACTATGCGCGAAAGTCCATAAGAATTTTACAATCGACCCAGCTAACCATTTGCTTGCGGATTGTTAACAAACGGCAAACAATTCCCTGTGGAACGAGGCTGCCAAATTCAGGGCCTACTGTGTCCTCGAGTGCGCCCCAATTGCAACCAAAAGTTGAAGTCATATCCTGATGTCAAATTGGGTACAACACCAGAGCAGATCTGTCACTAGCAGTGCGACGACAGATTGACGCAACAAATCGAGAGCAAGTTTGTCAACCGCAGACCGACAACAAATTTGCGCCAAATGCCCAGCAGATCTACGGCAATTTTCGACGACAAAGATTAGATCAGTTACAGTAATAATATATAATAATTAATAACAACTTTTGTACCCAATTCGTAGCCTTTTTGCTGACAATAATTTGTAGCAGGCCTTGCCAAAATCTGTTAGAACAGACTTGGCTAACTGGGGACACATTGTCTCGTTTTATACACATTGTTCCCGCGTGTGTTGATCGCTAATCAGCAAGTTCTGCATTTATTTACAATATCATTGATTGCCTCTAAAGAGTATCATATCGTGGCATATGCGTGTCAGGATAATAAAATATCGTACTCTTATTAATCTCATAAAAAGGATTTGATTATAATCATTAAAATCGTACAAATTATATTTGTACACTTTACTTTATTGTTTCTCCCAGATATTTTCAATTTGCACAATTTCAATATTTAATTTTTTCACGATTTAATATTCTATATATTTATATAAAATATCATATTGGATAAAATTGATACATTATGTACCAATTGACATCCACGTTTCGAGTAACATAATACTACTGCCTTATTAACATTGCTCCACGCTAGTATGTAATTCAGACAGATGGCGCAATGCAACGGCTTGACGGGATTTTTCGGAGCATTGGTCATCTCTCTCCTCATCTCTGGTTTACGTTAGAATCCCTCTAACAGAGTTTGGCCAACTTGACAGTTTTGGCAAAATTCTGCGAGAGAGATAAAAATATACGCCATCTTACTTTAAACGAACGCATGCGCATGACACTGCTGCATCTAAAGGACCCCGCACAAACCTTATGGAAAACCGGTCTCGGTGGATTTCGCTGAAACTTTGGAAATTTGTAGTTTACGTGATCCTGATGAAAAGTTCTCATTGCACCAACTTGATTCATTGAGCCGTTTGAGCTCTAGGGACCGTCGAAAGTATGAAATAGGCGACTGTCGCTGCCACCATGTAGACAACCACCAGTTAATTCCTCCCTCCCCTATCCCTCCCCTACCCTGTTCCCACTCCTTTTTCTATCTTCCCTTCTCCCAGCCCCTCTCTATCTCCCCTCCCCTCCCTTTCCTCTCTCTTCTCTTCTTCTATTATTTTTTGTTATTTTATGTTGGTTTGCTTTATTTTACGTTATTTTACGCTCCTTCTTAGAACCATTTTCGCTTTCTCTCAACATCCCTATGAAATTCATTCCGGAAGTGTCTTGTCCAGGCGGCTACAGATATGTTTCTAAGAAAGACTTGTCAATGATCTTATGCAAGATGCGACAAGGACTCTCTGATGAATTTCTTAAAGTTATCTTCGAATGTGAGATTTCGCGCGTTCAGGTACGGCGAAATAACAAATGAGAAAAAGGGCGCTTCATTCATAGAGCACTTTTTTCACTTATTATTTCGCCGTGCCTGAGTGCGCGAAATCTCAGTCCTGTCATTCGTAAAATATAATCGCTTCCCGTTTAAGAACTATTATAGCCTCAACATTTTTGTATTAGGATTTTCATCTTGAAATGTTCTAAGGAATCTGCCATTAAGAGAAAGTCCGGTAATTTTAGGACACCCTGTATAGTATATTCTACAGTATTTTTTTTGTGTTTTTTTAAGTTTATAAATGTCTTAATACAATAAATTACTATTATAATATTTTCGTCCTTTCTTTTTTTGTCTCCTTTTATTTTCTTATTCAAACTGTTGACTCTTCACACGTTTTCTGTACAGTGAAAATTCTTATGTATGTATTGTTTTTAACACATATATTTTCAATTTCCATTGCGACAATTTACTGTTATTGCCATTTCCATTCAAATATCAGCGGGAGTTGTCAAAGAATGGCGGACCAATCAAAAGTTACTATCGTATGGCCATACTCTGTTAGAAGGACTCTAGTTTACGTTACGTATATTGCATAGACTTATACAGGGTGAGTCTTTTTAATCTTAACAGACAAATATTTCAAAACCTAAACAAATAATTGTAAAAAAATACATTGTAAATAATTACATACTTTTTCTCAAAAAAAAATTTTTTTTATACCAATTGATTTGTCTTATTATTCTGTACATAAAAGTATTACGGTAAGATTATCGAAAACTAAATATTTTACGAGATATTTTATTTTTTATATCAAAATATGTCAGATTAAGATATAAAATAACTCAAAAAGTACTTAATGAAAACATACTTTATTATAGAGTTTTGAAAACGTCTCGACAAGGGCTATAATAATATGCAATAAAAAAAAGAGATTCTAGTTTAAAAAATTCAATGTGACCTTGATATGACCTTAACAATGCCACCCAAGGTCTAACTAATATTCCTATCTATTTTCCCCCTCAGAACCAAACAACTTTTGTCTAAAAAGTTTCCTTCTAAAACTTACAAGTTTTGAGATATTTGCCTGTTAAGATTTAAAAAACTCACCCTGTATAATAGACTGCGCGCTCTTATGGGCTTGATGACAAGATCTGAAGGACAGAGACAGTCAGTCCGGTATGTTTTCTCTCTCGCATATGTAGAGAGAAGGGGAAAGATGGCCCGCTTCTATTCATTCGGCGAACCTCGTCCCCCTCCGATGCGTTCGCCAAGTCCCCCACCAACTCTCGTATTAGAAAGAGACAGTATCTCGGACACTGTTGCTCTCTCTTTCTAATGTAGTATTCAGCTCCTCTTACGGGGACGTAAGATCTATTATATAAGTCTATGGTATATTGTAGTATTTTTATTACTGGCACTAATACTGAGAGGAAATGGAAACACACCCATTATAGATTTTCAGTACTGTAAATTTGAAACACAGCTTAGGTGAAAACAGATAAAAACATGATGAAGTTTCCGCCCCCTGCGGGTACAAATCAGTAAAAATTCATGAAAATCAGTAAAAAACACATGTGTTCTAAATAATTACTTTTTCGCGAAATAGAGGATAAATGAGGAGATATTCTGCAAAACGCACCATGGTTTGAATTCGCTTCTACTCCGGAATAGAAGTGGATTGAAGTGAAATATTATAGTGTAAACACATACAACAATAAAAACACAACACGCAAAATTAAAAGGGTTTTAGAGATTATTTGTGTACAAAATTAAGTTTATAAAAATATCTTAATATTTATTTGTTAATTTTGGAAACAATTGCAGTAACTTTAACAGTCTTATATTTAATAATTATCATTAACAATCATATATTACACGTAATATAATTTAATACGAGTTTGTCAATATCGTCAACTATTAGAGCCAAGTTTGGTTATTGACTGTGTCCACGCATATATTTTACAAAGCAAAGCGAGGTCCACCCCACGGTTGTTGTGTGAATGAGAAAGTGTATGCGTGGATGTAGTGGGTTCTGCCCTCCCCCCCCC
>NW_021848835.1:92455-92770 GCF_003651465.1 Formica exsecta | reverse complement strand
CCCCCCCCCCCACCCTACAGGGGATCTCCACTTCTGGATGATATAACCCAACCTAAACCAAATTTTATTTTTAAATCAGAAATAGGTTTGAGTTAGGTTATATCTTCCGGGAGTGGAGCCCCTCCGTAGGGGGGGGGCGGGACCCACTGCATCCACGCATACACTTTCTCATTCACACAACAATCGTGGGGTGGACCTTTGCTTTGTAAAATATATGCGTGGACACAGTGGGTTCCGCCCCCCCCCCTACGGAGGGGCACCACTTCCGGAAGATATAACCTAACCCAAACCTATTTCTGATTTAAAACTAAAATT
>NW_021848835.1:75730-92421 GCF_003651465.1 Formica exsecta | reverse complement strand
ACGCAGATACTTTCCCAGCCACACAACAATTGTGGGGCGGACTTCGCTTTGCTTTGTAAAGTATATACGTGCACACAGTGGGTTCCGCCCCCCCCCCTACGGAGGGACTCCACTTCCGGAAGATATAACCTAACCCAAACCTATTTCTGATTTAAAACTAAAATTTGGTTTGGGTTAGGTTAGTCCGCCCCTTCCTCTCCAACGCATTTACTTTGAAATGACTATACAAACAACAATTTAATTACTTTTTTAACAGCGAATAGAAGCTTTCTTCCGTGCAATAGAAACAATGTTTCCCATTTCACCTTATGTATCATTAAATATATCTTCGGATGAATAGCAATAAATAAAAAATTGTTTTTTACCTTTTTCTAAGGTCAACCACTAATCAAAATCTTATGCATTATAATCCTTTGAAGCCAACTTGAATAATCTTTCTTTGTTAATAACTTTTGAACGGATCGTGACCGCCACTTTTTTCAAGGTCAAGGTCACTCAGGACGATGACCTTGACAACATATGTCAAAGTCAAGGTCATCCGTGAGGTTGCCCACTTTATGCATATTTACCAAAAAAACAAGTATTTTCTTAAAATATAAGACAATAGTTTCAGTTGCACATATGGAATTTTCGATTGAATAATTTGTTTTTTTGTAATGTTAAAAAACAGAGGTCAATATCTCACCGATTTTGGAACTTTTTTCTTCGAAAATCATTTTGTAACAAATTATTTTTTTTTTAATCCATACGTGCAATTGAAGCTTTTGTCTTATATTTTAAGAAAATATTTGTTTTTTTTTGTTTCAAAACTTCCGATGGTCAGCTACGCGTGCGTCTGTTCTTTTTAAGGCGGTTCACAATTGGCTATATTTTTTAACGAAAATTTCACAAAAGGTAGTTCAAATTATGTATCTTGTGATATTAATAACGGAATTTGAAAAAAAAAACAATTATTTACTAGAAAAAAAATCCTTAAAAATAGTTTTTTAGTCATTACATTGATTTCCCCCCTTAATGAAACTTTTTTATTGAATATTTTTACAGATGCCAGTTTATTACCATTCTGTATTATTTTCCTCTTGTATGATTTCCTGTTGGCTTTAGATGTATAATTGTAATATCAGGACATGGTTTAAAAAATGTTTTCACGTGTTTCGCTTTGTTTTGCACATGGCAATAATTTGTTTTTATTACACTTTAATGCATCAAATTTCAAAGAATAATTATGATCATTATGTTTTATACACGCTGCATCTTTAACTGAATTGTTTTTAACAAAAGGATAATAAAAGTTGTATTTTAATTGCCTATTATATATTGTTGTCTGACAGAAGATACTTACAGGTATATACTATGTATATGATCTTGCAGATTTACATCTTCAAGTTTTTTTTTATTATTCAATGTTATACAATTTATATTATTGTTTGTATCTTTCGGTGAAGAACATGTTACTATTTCTGCAAAAATGAAAGAACCCCGCACTAATCATATGGAAAATCTGTCCCGGTCAAATCAATTGGTTTTTACATATGTTGTAGCTTATGACCTACTGAACAAAAGATGTAATGGGCACAAAGCTCAATAATGGACAGTTATCGAGTTATAACCAGTCAAACATGAAAAATTCGGACTGCCGAATAGTCAAATCTCGGAAGGTATTGATTTTTTGAAAAATGTTTGAAACAAACACACACACATAGTAGGGTTTTACAAAATCTGTTAGTTGGTGACATTATTTGTGAATTTTGAATGACCTTGAAAAGCTCCGTGAACAAAAATCTTCCACAAAAATGCCTATTTTTTATTATATTCGTGTAGCTAAATTCGAGACGTTTTCAAAATATTTTTGATGAACCTTTTTTCTACTAAAACTTCTTGAGAACTAATATACACGATTTACCATCTCTGGTTATGAGATTTGACTATTGGTACATTTCGGGTTCGTCTAGCAAGATCTTATATTCAAGATAAGATGCAGCGTGATGCACAAGAAGAATTTCAATTGGATTCGTTGTTTGATGAACAAGGTTTCATAAGGGTGCGAGTGTTTTCACGATTCCGTAATGCTACAAAACATCAAATATTTATAGCTTACAACATAAGAGATGCAGGTAATATAGATGATGAGAGGGAGGCGATTTTTGGTTATTACTGCACCTGTAAGTCAGGCGCACGGACTGTGGGTACATGTGCACATGTAACCAGCGTATTGTGGTATTTAGGATATGCACGACACCAGCCCAATGTTCGTTATCCCTCTTCATCATTATTGAACACAATATTAGATGCCGCTCAGAGACCACCACAGCAGGATCCAAATAATGAGTAATATACAATAAGATCATTTCTTTTATTACCCCACATATACACACACACGCATACACACACAGCAGAGAGGGTTTGGAGTCAAAAAATACTACGGGAGTGACGAACCGTGGGGTCCTTATCTCTGCTGTGACACATAAAAGAAATTAGGCTCTCGAGTGAACTCACAAATTCAAATAATCGCGGGCTAGTAAGAGCCAGAACGCGGATGGCAGTGCGTCAGTTTCATAGAAAAATAAGTTTTCTATGAAACTGAATATGTGCACAGGGCACGAAATTTACTTGGTGTATACCAAGATTTTTTTAAAAATTAATCTCAATTCGAGATTTATAATAATCCCTCTTTACCCCCCTGGAGAGACGAAGGCGAGAAAAATATCGGGGCGAAGTCGCTGAATCGGGAATCGAACCCGAGTCTTTCGCTTGCCGGGCGACTGCTCTTACCTCTGAGCTATTCAGACCCCACACCACCGATACTTCTCATTTGCCTTATAATATCTATTACTATTAACGCCATCTTTCAGCCGGCGTGAACTAACAAATTTAAGAAATTAGGCTCTCGAGTGAACTCACAAATTCAAATAATCGCGGGCTAGTAAGAGCCAGAACGCGGATGGCAGTGCGTCAGTTTCATAGAAAAATAAGTTTTCTATGAAACTGAATATGTGCACAGGGCACGAAATTTACTTGGTGTATACCAAGATTTTTTTAAAAATTAATCTCAATTCGAGATTTATAATAATCCCTCTTTACCCCCCTGGAGAGACGAAGGCGAGAAAAATATCGGGGCGAAGTCGCTGAATCGGGAATCGAACCCGAGTCTTTCGCTTGCCGGGCGACTGCTCTTACCTCTGAGCTATTCAGACCCCACACCACCGATACTTCTCATTTGCCTTATAATATCTATTACTATTAACGCCATCTTTCAGCCGGCGTGAACTAACAAATTTAAGAAATTAGGCTCTCGAGTGAACTCACAAATTCAAATAATCGCGGGCTAGTAAGAGCCAGAACGCGGATGGCAGTGCGTCAGTTTCATAGAAAAATAAGTTTTCTATGAAACTGAATATGTGCACAGGGCACGAAATTTACTTGGTGTATACCAAGATTTTTTAAAAATTAATCTCAATTCGAGATTTATAATAATCCCTCTTTACCCCCCTGGAGAGACGAAGGCGAGAAAAATATCGGGGCGAAGTCGCTGAATCGGGAATCGAACCCGAGTCTTTCGCTTGCCGGGCGACTGCTCTTACCGCTGAGCTATTCAGACCCCACAATTGAAGATTATTTTGTTTTTATATTATAAACGCGGATTTATCCTTCATTTATTAAAGAATTTGTTTAGTTTATTTATATAATTGATATTTAATTTTAAAATATGACTTATACATAAAAAATAATTAATACTTTAAAATAAAACAACTTCCCTAATATTGTACTCTTTTATTAAAAATGGATTAAACTGCAAATAACATATTCCCAATTGATTGCACCTCTATTGTCAACCTGCCCCATACTGTAAGTAAACCAATCTCGATCATGGGGTTGATCAGCGTAGAAGATATGAGAAAAATATTCAAATATATTAATTATCATCAAATTAAGCTAACTTTAAGAATTTATTTCGATAGCCAAATATACGTCTTACCGAAGACAATAATCGCTACAATGATATTTCTTTCATGTATTTCATTAAAAATCAAATACTGAAAAACCAGCCCCGGTCTCCCCTACCAACTCTCGTTTACTACAATTATCTTCGTCAAAAACTTCTGATGTTGAAATTAAATTTCCCCAGTTTTCTCTGCAAATAACATATTCCCAATTGATTGCATTTCTATTGTCAACCTGCCCTATATTGTAAGTCAACCAACCTCGATCATGAGGTTGCGTAAAAAAGCGTGAAAGGTATGAAAACAATATTCAAATATATTAATTATCATCAAATTAAGCTAACTTTAAGAATTTATTTCGATAGCCAAATATACGTCTTACCGAAGACAATAATCGCTACAATGATATTTCTTTCATGTATTTCATTAAAAATCAAATACTGAAAAACCAGCCCCGGTCTCCCCTACCAACTCTCGTTTACTACAATTATCTTCGTCAAAAACTTCTGATGTTGAAATTAAATTTCCCCAGTTTTCTTTAAAGTTTAGGGCATTTCCTTCAACGACAGTCTTTCTAATACAGTTAGCTGCTTCATCTTTTTGTTGATTATAGACAGCTGTGACTAGTCTCATGATTCCTGTAACTGATCTCATGTACTTAATTAAAAATTTATCAACTCGTGTTGATTTGTGATTTTCTAACACATTTTGTTTTACATCGCCAAAATACGTCTCCGATTTTGCACTGATGGCTTTATCTGATAAAGATGAAAAAATATGGCGCATTATATTTGTCCAAGCTGGAAATTGTGTAGATTTTGCGAGATTCTTCATAATATCGGGGAAATAATATGGATTCAGTGTCAGATCAAAATTTGGATTTGTATCATCCTGTTTTACTGATGTTTGGTTGTTAATTTCCTCAACATATTTAACAAGGTTTTCGCTTTGGACATCTAAAAAATTTTCATCATTTGTTTGACTTGCATTTTCAAAAGATTTGTCATATTGCTTAAAATCGTTGAACTCATGTTTTTTGAAGCTTGTTTATTAGCCACTTCTTACTTTTTGCACATTGTGAATGTGACTCGTCGTAATTAGTCTGACAAACTATGAAAATAGAAAGCAGCATGTTATTAAAATCTGAAAAATTCTCTACTTTGCTTAATAGGCCTATACATCGCATATAAAAATCCTTGATTCGTTTATGTTGTCCCTTGAAACATTTCTATTGCGAGACACATTTGATTAAATGTGCAATGTCAATTCTAATGTAGCACTTTGATACATCTGATGTTTCATTCTTTAATAATTTGAAACGGTTTCCCAAGTATTTTTTGTATGTCGTATTATTGAACGCTAAACAGCAAGCATTTTGCAATGCTAATGAACGGTTTGTCATCACTTCTAGAGGTATGTATGCTTTTCCTACCGAACTTATCCAATAATTCAACCAATACAATATAAAATTGACATCCTGCTTCTCAGACAACATTTAGCATACAGAGATAATCTGAGTTCTTATGTGTGTTACCGCAACATACAGGAATATATGCCCACTGTTTTGTTTTCCATTGTTATGCAATCGCATTACCCTTTTTACGACTGAATCTGTTGCATTAATAGATATAGGCATTTCCAATTTTACTAGATCTTTAAACAAATCTATTTGCTCAGGAGATTAAAAAAAGACATGAAATTTGTCAAAACCTACGTCCCTAATTGACATGTTAAATTCAACATCATTTTTCAAATTTAAGATTGAATCAAAAAGACTCGTAGATAGTTCTAACCCAAATTTTTCGTTTTTAGCTTCTTGACGAGCCTTTTGGAGGACATCTAAGTTACATAAATGGGCAGGATCTTCATCACCGTAATCCATTAATTCTTTAGCGTTTTTACGTCTCCATTGTACAGCATTTTGGTGTTGTAATTGTTCTTTTACTCTTTTCCTTTCAGGACCTGCTAAACGACGTTTAGTCTTGTGAATGATACTTCGTGCATCTAGTGTGTAGATATAAAAAATTACATTACTGTTGTCATTTACAGGATATTTTAAACATCTGCCAAGTAATTGGTTTTTACACTCTTTACAATCTTCTCGGATCTTTATATACGATTTTTGAATTTCTTTGTATACTTTTTCTTCTGAAAAACAATATGTGTAAGGGAGCTTACATTCATTCCAAATTTTTTGGACAAATGCATCAGTCCATCCTGGTTGAAGTCGAAAATTGAAAAGATCATCTTTTCTCATCTTTTCTTGCGGCTTAATTTTCAACCATTCTTCTTTCGAAAAAGAGATATTAAAATTAATTTTATTTTGGTCCTTTTGTAAACATTTGTTAAAAATTTTATTCTCTGAATCAGTAGTACTGCTTTCGGCAGTCGTACTTTTTTCATCATACTGTTTAAAATCAGTGCATGCATACTTCTGAACATTATCATGCAATCCTAAGAATTTCTTCAAATTATCTAATATATTATGTCTATTTTGTAAGATATATAAAAACAATGATATTGGACTTATGCGATTTTCCAAACTTTTACAGATTTCTGCCCAGATCGGATTCACCGATTTTTTAATTGTTTCCTTTGCACAATCAAAAACATCAAATTGTTTAATAATTTCAAATATTTGAATATTTGAATTTTAATGGAAATAATGGAATATTCAATTAAAAATAAAAAGCGTAATAAATTTATATTACCTACAATAATTCACAAAATAAAAATCATTAAGATATTTTTCAAACAAAAAACAAGATGCTTAAATTAATCAATATAATACTGCAAATGCAGTTTTTATCAAAATAGACTTTTTCGCAAAAAGTAATTATTTAGAACATGAAATCTTCAGGGGTTTTTATCAATTTTTGTGAATTTTTACTGATTTGTACTCATTGTTAGAGGACGGAAACTCCATCATGGTTTTATCTGCTTTTACTTGATTTTGTTTTTGTTGTACTACACGTACAGGTATAAATGGTGTCCGTATTACATATGTATATACATGGTATTACATGTGTAACTTACACATGACATATGTCAAGCTATTAAATAGTGAACGTCTTCCAGTTGCTTTGAAACAGCCGGATAACCACTGTCATGATGCAAAAATATGTAAAGTCGAAAAACACGCCGACTCGAATATGTCTCGACACTCGCAAAGTTCATGTGGATTCCTGTGACCCAGTGTACAATGTGTACGACTCGTGCAGGTATGCCATTCACAGATGCAACTTGGAAAAAATCACGGCACAAACAAGAACGATGCATACGCATCGATTCGCCTAAAGGTAACTAAGACTAAAGTTACTAGATAATTTACAAGTTAATAATAAATAAAATATTGGACAATTTATCGATAAAATAAGAATAATACTTGTATATACGGACCTAGCAAATGTTTTAACACCGAAATATTCACGAAATCATGAGTAAAAGTTCCAAATAGCGATTACACTTGTCCAAATTTTAATTTCGATTTTTTGCCAAAAATAATTAATATGCAAACAAAATAAAAAAACATGCAAGAATTAGCAAACGACTAGCAATCAAATAGCGTTTTCAAAATTATTGAAAGTGTTAGTACGACAGCTGACTTCACAGAAGTGAAAAATTAGTAGTGTTACGTCCAGACTCGGGGAAGGATGAGTCGACGAAAGGGCGCAACAACCTGAGCGGTTTGTTTGTCTCACCAATCGACGATCGTTGCCGACACTTCGCGGAAGGAAGGAATCGTGGAATCGCCAGGACGTAACAGTAGCAAGAGAAAATAATGTTCCGCTGCTTGTGACTCGCGAAAGAAGGAAAAATTGTACAGCGCGATTTAACCTCAAAAAGACCACGCGGAGATGGCGAGTTCGTCAGCGTTAGACCTGCCAGTATTGGAACAGCTAAAGGGTAGGGAAAACTGCCCGATATGAAAAATCGCGATGGAGGTTCTCTACAGTACGAAAATCTTTGGGGGTGCGATTACATCGCGGGCGGTAAAAAGGTTATCAGAGCAAGATCATGAATTCTGCTGTCGATCGAGACGATCAATTATGTTCACATTCAGAATACGACGACTGTAAAAGAAGCTTGGGACAAACTGCAGGAGGCGTTTGAAGACTCAGGCCTTACGCAAAAGGTTGGATTATTAAGAATGTTAGTTTCCACACAGCTTAAAAATTGCAAATCCGTCGAAGAATATGTAAACCTAATAATGTCCACAGCACATCAACTTAACGGACTCAATATGATAGTGCCGGACGAATGAATCGGAGTATTGTTACTGGCGGGTTTACCAGATGAGTATAAACCCATGATAATGGGGTTGGAGAGCTCTGGGAAGGCAATCACTGCAGATTCCGTCAAGACAAAACTACTCCAGGAGGTGAAAGACACAGGAAACGCAAATGAGGAAAGCGCATTTTTCTCCAAGAGAAAAAAGAAAAAAACTGCGGTGTTTCAAATGTCAAGGAAAAGAACATTATGCTAATAAGTGTCCGGAGAACAAACCTGAAAAATCTAATTCGAAAAAGTCATCGGAGGGAGGATTCAAGAGCAAGGAGAAAACATTTGCAGTCCATCTCTCATCTCAAGGAATCACAAAAAGGCTTGGTATGTAGACTTGTGTGCTTCAACGCACATCACATTAAAACGCAGCAATCTCGAAGCAGTCTCTACGTACAATGGAGGGAACATCGCAGCGGCGAACCGAAGTAGC
The DNA here is from genome assembly GCF_003651465.1 of Formica exsecta. NCBI lineage: Eukaryota > Metazoa > Arthropoda > Insecta > Hymenoptera > Formicidae > Formica > Formica exsecta. Next base: position 83,766 of record NW_021848835.1, on the reverse strand, counting down.
ATGCATGCTAATTCAATTAGTAACGCTAAAATCCAAGTGCTTACGGAGGCAAGAATCGAGGAGATTGCGGCGAAAGATGTAATCCACGTAACGGACAGCACAGTAAATTTGCTGTCGGTAAGTAAAATGGTAGCATAGGGGTTATCAGTTCATTTCACACTGCAGGGCAGCAGTATTGAGGACGAGAAAGTGGAAGCTAATGGCGACTATGGTTGACGAAGGAGGTATATACAGACTTAAAACATCTAAGAAAAGAGTCTATTTCGCTGCAAAAATACCGATGGCGGAATTATGGCATCGAAGACTCGGACACCTTCACAACCGGAGCACCAAGACACTCAACGAAGGAATGGCTCAAGGAATATCGATCAAATTCTTTGGAGGGACAAAATGTGTAACCCGCATTAAAGGCAAGCATTATCGTACCCCATTTCCAAAGGAAGGCAAAAGAGCCAGCCATGCTGGAGTTGATACATCTAGATTTGTGCAGACCCATGGAAACGCCATCGTTAGCTAGATCAAGGTATATCCTAACCTTAATAGATGATTTTACTCAAAAGATTTCTGTGTTCTTCCTGAAACAGAAAAGTGAGATATTGAAAGTCTTCGCAGAATTCAGGGCAAGCTTCGAGAGACAGACGTCGAAGAAAATTCACACCCTGAGAACAGACAACGGGAAATAATACATAAACAAAACGCTGAAACAAAGCCTTAAGCGTTTGGGTATTAGGCATCAGCTGACGATCCCGCACACGCCAGAGCAAAACGGGGTTGCGGAGCGAATAAATCGCACGATCGTAGAAAAGGCCAAGTCCATGTTATTCGGAATGAAGCTGCCCAAGGCCTATTGGGCGGAAGCTGTTTTCACAGCTGTTTATTTTTTCAATAGATCACCTACGAAGGGAATCGACGGAAAAATGTAGACTGGGTATCGACCGGATTTAAGTCACCTGCGATCATTTGGCTGTAAGGCGTATGTACACGTGTCTAAAGCAAATAGGAAGAAATTGGACGCCAAAGCCGAAGAGAAGATTTTTGTGGGTTACTGTCAAGATTCCAAAAGCTACAGGTTGCTTGATCCGATAACCCACAAAATCGTGCGCAGCAGAGACGTGATTTTCTTGGAAGAATCCAAAGTAAGAGAAAAATAGAGAATGGCAGAAACCTACCTACCAGTACTCGAAAATGTCGACGAAGGGGAAACCGAGGAACGAGCGGAAGAAGAAGCCGAACACGAAAGCAACGGGGAAGCTGCAGAAAAGGCTGGAGACGACGCGATCAGTATTGTATCGTCAGACTCAGACGAGACCGATCGCACCGTGATGGAAGAAAGCGATTCGGATAAGCCAGACCTTAACGAAGAGAGAGAGGCAGACTCGTCAAACTAGTCGAACTCAGAAGCAGACAACCCAAACGATCTTAGGGCTGGCGCAGTAATTCCAAGGAGATTGGCAGGAGCGCAGAAACTAATTGTTCGTGACGATTGTTTCTCATCCGGCGATGGGAAACTCGACGACGGATCCAATGACCGTCGAAAAAGTTTTAGATCGACCCGATCGAAAGTTTTGGTTGGAAGCCATTGAAGAAGAGAAGAAATCATTGATTGAAAACGAGACGTGGGAGTTATCTGCTTCACCAAAGAACGGTAAAATCTTAGACACGAGATGGATATTCCGAATGAAGAAAGATGCATCAGGCGAGATAGTTCGACACAAAGCCAGGCTAGTGGTGCGTGGATGTAAACAGACAAAAGGGATCGACTACCAAGAGACGTATTCACCAGTGATAAGATATACGTCAATACGTTTTCTCTTTGCCCTAGCCGCTAAATTTGGTTTGAAGATGCACCAAATGATCATGATAACGGCGTATCTACACGGGGAGATAGATGAGAAAATATACATGCAGCCATCGCCGGAGCTTCAGGATACGGACCAAAGAGGACGAATCTGGAAATTGAAGAAAGCTATTTATGGTCTGAAACAAAGCGACAAGCTTTGGAATCGAAAACTGGCTCAGACGCTACGAGAAATGCAATTCGAACGGTCAAGGAGGGATCCTTGCATTTATTTCAAATGAGAGGGCAAGCAGCGACTCATTCTGGAAATCTACGGACGACATAATCGTGCTATCGAACAACGGAGAGCTCCTAAGGGCCACGAAGCAAAAACTTGCTGAAAAGTTCAAAATAAAGGACCTGGGAGAGGCTCAGCACTTGCTGGGGCTGAGAGTATCACGAGACGAGAAGCGCGATACTGTTTGGCTGGACCAAGAATGCTATGTAGAAAAAATCCTGCGTAAGTTGGGTATGGAGGATTCCAAAGTGCATACGCCGGAGAATTCTAATCAGAAGCTGTCGAAAGAACAGTGTCCATCCTCGGATGCGGAACGAGAAGAGATGAGAAAAATACCTTACCGAGAGGCTGTAGGCAGTCTAATATATGCGACTCGAGGCACGCGACTCGAGGCACGCGACTGGATATCTCGCATGCAGTCAACATGGCGAGTCGATTTTCCAATGATCCAGGGAAAGTTTACTGGGCCGCTGTAAAACGTATATTCCGTTATCTACGAGGAACCGCAAATATTAGACTAATTTAGCAAGGACGGAAACCATTGAAAGCTACGCAGACGCCGATTGGGCTAACGAGCTTGACGATAGGCGCTCAATCACAGACAGTATATTCATACTGCAAGAAGGACCTGTATCTTGGCAAAGCAAGAAGCAGAGCATAACTGCTCTATCCACGACAGAGGCAGAATATATGGCCTTGTCATCCATGTGCCAGGAAGCACTCTGGTTTTGGTTCCTGGCTCGAGAGATCAATCCAAGTTCAGCAGAGTTTAGTATAACAGCCCACTGTGACAACCGAGGGGCGGTAGATTTGGTCAAGACTGCAGGTTATCGACCACGCAGCAAATATATTGACGTGAGAGAACGTCGAATTGAAAAGGGATCGTCTCGATTGCGCATATTATCGATCGGACACGGCGATATTTTTCTATCGGCATCTGATACAAACTGTGTCCGATCGGGACTGTGTCCGATCGGGACTGTGTCCAATCGGAAATGTGTCCAATCGGGACTGTGTCCAATCGAGACTGTGTCCGATCGAGATTGTGTCCGATCGAGACTATATCCGATCGGGACTCTATCCGATCGAGACTGTGTCCGATCGGGACTGTATCCGATTGAGACTGTGTTCGATCGAGACTGTGTCCGATCGGGACTATATCCGATCGAGACTATGTCCGATAGGGACTGTGTCCGATTGAAACTGTGTCCGATCGGGAAATATCGTCGTGTCCGATTGGTAATGTGCGCAATCGGGATTCACTCATCGGAAATACGTCAATCTGAAATACATCTCGACAGAAGAAATGACTGCAGATGGACTGACCAAGGCATTGTTTCGTCCCAAGCTAGAAATGTGTAAGAGAAGCATGGACTTAGTGGGCCCAAAAAATCCAAAGAAATAGACTCCAATTTATGTGGGGGTGTTAGTTTATGATAAACACAGAGTCTATGGTTGGTGCAATACGCACGCTTAAGACTATCTATAATACTTACTTGATAACCTAGATAAAAATCCCTAGCATTTTTATTTATTTCTATATTCTTAAGTTGTGTGCAACATCTATATCTTTTGCTCTCGCTACATAAAGAATATACAAAATATTTTGGGAAACAATTATCCTTATTTATCCTGCGCCATCATGTTCTATCACAGAAATCCAGCAAATCAGTCAGCAGCGTAATCAGCAGATACACAATTTTCAGCCTAGCAGACAGCAAGATTGCCAGCACAGGCGCACGCAATCCAACAGATAAAATAGCAGCATATGCCGCAGGCTTAAGTACCATTGTCCTCAACCCTCGAAATATATTTTGTAAAGCTATATGGTATAACTTGCATGGGATTTTATTATATCCAACACAAAAGTGTGCTAGTGATGCTCTGCAACATGCGTGGGCAATCGCACTTTTGATATCTTTTGAGAAGTAAAGGTTAATTTCGCGAAAGTGAATTATATACAATATCAAAAATATAAAGTGATATCTAATATAAATATATATTTTGCAATAAGCATATATATCGTTTATTATTTTAATGATCGCATGTAGAAATAAAGTTCAAAATTATTAATCTAATTTAATTATTGCAGGAAATTTACTTATATGTATAGTAAAAAATGTGGCCATACATTTCTTTTTATAGGATAGCATTTCTGGATAGTTCAATTCTATCAAATATATTACATATACGGTTGAATTAAAAGCATCAGAGTTAGAGCCTGAAATAGAAATGTTAAGCATTAGTCAAAGAAAAGAAATAAGGTAATAATTTTGTTTATAAGGACTTCTGCTTCCGGTGGCAAAGAGTGTGCATCGTGGGTGCTGGCGTGCGTGGTGGACTGCGTATAAAGTGAGAAAATGGAGAGTGATTGAGCGGAGAGTGTGTTAGGGTGAGAGTGAGGGTGCGAGAGAGTGAGGGAAGAGAAGGGCGGAAAGTGAGATAGGGAGTAAGGGAAAATAAAGGGAGATTACGAGAGGTGAGAAAACGTGGCAGTTAAGTCAAAGAGTAGAGAGCATACAGAGAATGCAGGAAATAATAAAAAGTTGGAGGAATGAAATGGAGGATTTAGTGAGGGAGATGAGAAGTATGAAGGGATGGAAGGAGGAAATAAGAAATATGAAAGAGGAAGTTAAAGAAGAAATTAAAGAACAGGGAAAAATGATGAGAGAGGAGGTGGAAGAGTTGAGAAGGGAATTTGGTGAGAGGGAAAAAAGATGGTTGGAGGAAAGGGAGGAACTAAGGTGGAGTATCAAAATGATGGAGAGGAAAATAGAGAAATTAGAAAAGCGCGGAATAGGGGAAGTAGAAGGGAGTAAGGCATTAAGACGGGAGGGAGATGGAGAGATAGGGAATAAGGTAAAGGAGATAGAGAGACGAATGGAAAGAAGGGAGAGGGAGGAAAGAATTAGTAAGGCTGAAGGATGAAGAACAAAAAAAGGAAATTTGGGATAAGAAGAAAATGTTGAGAGGCAGGAAGGAGAGAATTATGGAGGTCTGGACATGGAAAGAAAGAAGAATGGGATGGAGGTTAGAGGAGATGGCGAAGGAAGAAGAAAGGAAAGGTAGGAAAGTGCGGATAAGTTATGGAAAAATCAGAACAGATGAGAAATGGTGGAGATGGGACGAGGAGGAAGAAGTTTTGAAGGACGGGAATGGAAATGTAAAAAAAGAAGAAAGGCTAAAAGATAAGGAAGCAGAGGTAGTGAGCGAGCAGGGGGAAATGTAGGAAACGGTAGGGAAGAGAATAGAGTGGAGAGAGGAACGGGGGAGAAGGGAAGGGAGGAGCAAGAGGAAGTATGGAAGGTAGCGTTTTGGAATGTAGCAGGGGTGGGAAATAAGGATAGGAAATTTTGGCAAAGGATCAAGGGATGGGATGTAAGAGTGATGTCGGAGACATGGTTAGAGGAGAAGGGATGGGGAAAGTTAAAAGATAGATTACCGAAGGAGTTTACATGGAAAGTGCAGATAGCAAAGAGAAGTAATAGAAAGGGAAGAGCAAGGGGAGGTATGCTATTAGGAGTGAAGAAGAATATAAGGGTAGAAGAAGAAGGGGAGGAAGGAAGAGGAGGGAAGAATGGTCTGCAGGATAAGCACGGGGGGAGAGAGCTGGAGAATAGTGGGTATATACGTAAACGGGGATGTGGAAAGAAAGATGGAAGGTGTAAAGAGTTGGATGGAAGAAGGGGAAGAGGAGATTAAGACATTAATAGGGGGGGACTTTAACGCGAGGACAGGAGAGAAGGGAGGGTGGACGAGCGAAGAGGAACTAAGGAAAGGGGAAAAGGGAAGGAGATCGAAGGATAGGAAAATGAATAAGGATGGAAGAAAAATGATAGACTGGATAGAGAAAAGGGGATGGACAATACTGAATGAAAGCATAAAAGGAGACGAGGAAGGAGAGTTCACATACACCGGGGGAAGGGGAGAGACAGTTATTGACTATATTCTAGGTAACGAGAAGGTAAGAAAAAAAATAGAGAGACTAGAAATAGGAGAGGAGGTGGCCTCAGATCATCACCCGGTGATAGCATGGGTAAAGGGGAGCACGAACAGGGGGGGGGGTGAAGAGACAAGGCAACGTCAGGAAAGGAAAAAGGGGGTATGGGACGAAAAAGGGAAAAAGATGTTTAGGGAAGAAATGGGAAGTGTGAGGAGAGAAGAGGTTGAGATACAGGAGGAAATAGAGGAAATGGGAAAGAGATTAAGGAAGACATTAGAGAGATGCGAGGAGAAGAGGGGAAAAGAAAAAAGCTCTAAAAGGGGATGGTGGGATGAGGAGTGTAGAGAGAGAAAAAGAGAAGTTAGAAGGGAGTTGAGAAGATGGAGAACAGAAGGAGGAGGAGGAGATAGGTATACAGAAAGAAAAAAAGAATATAAGGACATATGCGAAGAGAAGAAAAGAGAGGAAAGGGACAGGATGATGAGAGAAGCAGGGGAAGCAAACACAGAGGGAAAAGTATGGGAGTTAGTAAGAAAAGAAAGGAAGGGAAGGAAAAGGGTGAATGAAGATATAGCGATGGGAGAATGGAAGGAATATTTTATGGATCTGTTAGGGGGAGTGGAAGGAAAAGTGATAAGAGGAGGAAGGGAAAGGAGAGAGGATGGGGGAGATGCAGAGGTAGGGTTAGAATGGGAAGAAGTTAAGAGGGTGATTGGAGGGCTGAAAGGGGGGAAAGCGATAAGAATGGATGGGATACCGAACGAAGTCTGGAAGTACGGGGGGGAAGAGCTGGAAAAATGGGTGTGGGAGGCATGCGGGAGGGTATGGAAAGGAGAGGGGTGGCCAGAGGAATCGAAAGAGGGCATCATTGTACCGATAGTGAAAAAAGGGAGGGGAGTAGAAACAAAGGATTATAGAGGAGTGACGCTAATGCCGTCAATTTATAAGATATACGCGGCGGAAATAGGGGAAAGATTGAAAGAAGAGATGGAGATAAAGGAGGTGCTGTCGGAGAGCCAAGCGGGGTTTAGAAAAGGAATGGGAACAGCAGACCAGATATACGCGCTAAACTACCTAATTAACAGACAGATAGGTAAGAAAGGAGAAAAAATGACGGCGGTATTTATAGATCTGAAGGCGGCATTTGATTCGGTGGACAGAGAGATTCTAATAAGGGTAATGAGGGAAAGGGGTATAAGAGAAGGATTGGTGAAAAGGATAGAAGAAATAGTAAGGGAAACAAAGAGTAGGGTGAAAGTAGGAGATAGGACGGGAGAGGAATTTTGGACAGCGAGAGGGTTAAGGCAGGGATGTCCACTGAGTCCAATGTTGTTTAACGTTATCCTGGCGGACTTAGAAAAGGACATGACAAGAGGCGGCTGGGAAGGAATACAATTAGGAGAAGAAAAGATATATACACTAGCGTACGGTGATGACGTGGTGTTAATGGCTGAAGAAGAACAAGATATGAGAGCTATGCTGAGTAGATTAGAGAGATATCTGGACAAAAAAGGCCTGGAATTGAACGCGGAAAAGACGAAAGTAATGAGATTTAGAAAGGGAGGAGGGAGGACAAAGAAGATAGATTGGAGATGGAAGAGGAAGAAATTAGAAGAAGTGAAGCAGTTCAAATATCTGGGGTACACCATACAAAGGAATGGAGGGCAGGAGGCACACGTAAAAGAGAGGAGAAAAAGAGCGGCCATAGTGATGAGGAAAGTCTGGGGAATCGGGAAAAGGTTATGGGGAAAAGACTGGGAAAGGAGAATATGGCTGTATGACACATTGGTGTGGACGGTAATGGGGTATGGAGCAGAGATATGGGGATGGAAAGAGAGAAAAGAGATAGAGGGCATACACGATAGGTACTTGAAATGGACAATGGGAGTAGACTGGAAAACGCCAGGGTATATGATTAGGGAAAAGACAGGGAGAGGGTTGATGAGAGGAAGAGCTGGAAGAAGAGCGTGGAATTTCGAAAAAAGACTAGAGGAAGGGAAGGGAGGGAAAATAGCTAG